>NC_056467.1:16077881-16377881 GCF_008729295.1 Plectropomus leopardus | reverse complement strand
TCCGCTGGTGGTGCAGTTTCTGCCGGGCAGCATGCAGCTGGAAGGAGAGGTACGCTGCTGCCTCTGTTTGTTTCTGCAGCTCCGTGTTGAGGATGGTGGAGCAGTGGCTGCGGCGTTTGAGCTCCTCCAGGAAATGGCGCTCCTTTTCCTTGAGATTGGCTCGGAGGGCTCCCACCAAAGCCCCTTTATGAGTCAGCTCCTTTCGAAGCTCTCCTAAGGAGCACTCCTGCTCGGACAGACGGCTTTCCAGGTCCCAACAACGAGCCTCCAGGAGCTCCTCTTCCTCCTGTAACTCTGACACAAAAATACACATGTTAAAGGAGTTTAACAATTCTCAAATATAACATAATATAACAGAATAGAATAGAATAGAATAGAATATATCTTTATTGTCCACCAGGGTGGAAGTTTGTCTTCAGCCCACCAAACACAGAAGACAGCACAATAAACTGCAGACAGACAGTTAGTAAGACCAGAGCACATAAACAGGTCATTAGGGACACTTAAAATAACAGTCAGTTCAGGTCATTGTCTGACCGTGGTTTAAAACTCATCAGTTATTTTGTTGAGCTGAATTGAGTTGATGATACTGATGGCACTTGGAATCAGAACATATACAAATAATACACAGCATGTACACAAGGATTAATACACTTTCTGCATTAGCATAGAGGCGGATTACTTGCCTCACCTCAAAGTGCAAAGCTGAGCCTTTGTTGGGCCACACAAGCTCTAATCCTCCACACATACTGTTTGACCACAGAGGCACAACTCAGAGATTGACCAGATCATATTTTGTCTGCAGGTCATCTCAGTAAAATAGATGTGAACATAGTTAATGCAATTAAGCCGGCTGGAAAATGATTCAGTCTAGTGGCTTTAGAGAGCTGCTCTAGGCAGGAGCTGAAATGACACACATGAATGGAAAGTAGGGGTTGGCGATATGACCTGAAAACAATATCTTGATATTTCTGGGTATTTTTGTAATAATTATATTCAATACACTGAGGGAAATAAAAATGTATTTTTAAATTCAAGTGTATGCAATTGCAATCAAATACGTGTTATAGTTTTACATGTAAGCAAAACCATAAGTTTGCCTTCACTAAATATATATTATTATATACAGTGTATTCACTAAAAACTAAACACAAATGTCTTTAGTTATTAAACAACAACAGTAAACGGTAGCAATTTCACTCTCAGACATGCTTAATTTTTTTGTAACATAATAATATTATTATGTCAGTTGGAATATTATTAATTTAATATCATATTAAAAATGACACCAGTATGAACAGTATGGTGTGACACACAATAGTATGAGTAATCTCCATCCCAGCACCAACTATTAGACTAGAGTTGGACAATACATCAACATGTATCCCTTTTTTGGGGCATTCAGGTTCTTATTGAAAACTTTTTTTTCACTGTGACTACAGCATAATGTCATAGTTCACCCGATTTCTTTATATGGTCATCTGCTCCAGGCACGCTACTGCAAGTGTTTACATTACATAGCCTACACTGCTGCATGAAGCGACATGTTAACATCGGGAAAGCAGTCATCCCCCAGCTACAGTGACAGAGATGCTGAGATATTAAAGAAATGGAAATTCAGTCAAATGTAATCGTGGTAGATGGGGCTTTTTTCAGAGGGTGGTTTAAAAAGAGAGGTGCTACACTGGAGCATTTCAGACAAAGGGTGAATACAGGTGTTTCAGCCCAGACAGTATGAGGAGAATAAAGTTTGTTATGACCATTAAAGCATGAAACTATGTTCTAATAAAAACCCAAAATACAACTTTTAACCTGACAATGAGCATAATCGTTCCTTGAAATTATTGAAACAGTAAGGTTTCTCCCCAAATCATTTCTGAAATACTTGCATGCATCAGCTCAAAAATTCTTAAGATTTGGTCTTTACATTAAAGTATATTAAACATCAACTAGACAAGTTCACATGCGATTTTCTGTACCTGAATTAATATTGAAATATGCAAGAGGTGAGATCAAAATATGAACCAAAAATTAATCAGGATTTACCCAGGTGAGGTGGATGGAGAGAATCAGCCAGCACAGATCAATTAACAAAGTCAAACCCTCCTTAAAAATTAAACTTTACTACACACAGAGCAATGTGCACTCTCCTTCTCCACATATACTTATACAGATACAAGTAAATCTAGCCCTGGCAATTTGATATTCTCTCATTAAAATCATCCACTGACTAAATTCTATTTCATCCACTAGTGCTGATTTGTTCAAAAGATACGAAACAGAAAAACTACTACTTGAGGTCTGGTATCTGCATGAACTTCAACCTCAAGGTCAGCTTTAACGCAATATTCTGCCTATTGTCCTTTTTCTTTTGCTTCTGTAGACAACATTTGTGCCCTTTCATTCCAGTCAAATTCCCCTGAGAAGAGGGAGGTATAGATGAAAAGCCAGTGCAGCAACCTCAGGGCTGACTGAGCTGGAGCTCGCCAGAGGAGAAGAAGATTACATCCACAGAGGCCGGCACTGAAGCCTCTGCTCACTGAACTAGGTCAGGTTTGCAGGGTATGAGAATCCTGACGGGCGGAGGAAGGTTTTGTGAGTCCAGGAGGTGAAACTAAAAAGCCTGGGATCCATAATAGGCTTAGATGTAATAGGGAGCTTCATATTTGATAAAGGCTTAGGGTTTGAGGTTAACCCTTTGAAACCTGAGCAGATTGGTTTGATTTCTGTGTAAAACTTTGGAGAAAAGGCAATACTAATAATAATAATAATAATAATAACCTGAATTCACAAAACTTTAATAAAAATGATAATACCTATTACATCTAAGCCTCAAAACACAGTTATAAGTTGCTTTAAAATAAAAAACAAAACACATATCAAAACATAAAGAGAGCAAAGTTAGGAGCCAAACATTGAAGTGCTTTTAAGTGAAATCACTGAAAAGCAATTCTTAAAAAGTGGGTTTTTAAAAGTGATTTAAAAGACAAAAACATGCGGAGAAAAAGGCAATGATGAACTTGGCAATAAATATCCCACAAACTGAGAAACATAGGTAAAGGGTGAAAAAAAAACCTAAAAAAGTGTTTTAAATAAGAAGGGAGGATAGTTAGGAAATTATTTTTTAAAAATAGGAAAAATGTCCAGAAAATTCTTATTCTAATTATTTTGAATTTACAGGAAGAAATATAATAATAATTTTTTTTTTTAATTATTGTAATTTCACGTATTTTTTTATAACTCTTTTACTAATGCTCTGCTAACTTTTGGGCCATGTCCTATGAAGTTGCTCATTGCCTGCTTCCCATATTTTGATTTCCAATGTACTTGAGGTTTAAAGGTATAAAACTGCTACATCTTACATTTTTCATTTTTCTCAAGCTTTTTCTCTTTTTTTTTTTTCTGTCTGGATGACCTTCCTTTATTCATCTTTCTTGTTTAGTATATCTGTCCTTCCCTGATCCTCTGAGGAACCATCAGTCTCAGGTTTTCTGTCGCCCATCACCACACCCAGCCTGAGCTCATATGCTAACTATAGACTACAGAACCTAATGTGATCTTCATATCCTTCCAGACTCCTCTCCCCTCCTCCTCCTCCTCCATGTCTGCAGCTGACCGCATCCTGCCGCCTTGTCTTTTCCCTTAATCGCTCTCTTTGCTACCTCTCATTACCTCTCTCCTTCCACCTCTTCCTCTCTTCTTTTTCCTGGCTCTACGTCTCTCTTCATTCTCAGCAAACTCTTGTAAGTGGACACCACCTCTGGGACGACGCGGAAAAAGGAGAGCAGGAAAAGAAAAAGAGGATGGATCAAATTGTCAGGGTGGGAGGAGAACAGAGGGCCGCGCTGTATTGATGGATCTGGGGATAACCTGTCCTGGAAAAGGAGATGGGGTTTAATGGCTGAGTAATGCAGCCAGGCACAACACACACACACACACACACACACTTTCACACAGCCTTTTGACTTCTCCTCTCGTGCTCTAATTCGCTGTGACAAAATGGTGCCTGTCTCTGCATCCCTGCGTCCAGACACCACAAACGTCAGCTATGAGCCAAATATGTTGAGGCATGCTGCCTCTGCAGCTGTGCCTGTGTCTTCACAGAAACACAAGGAAACACAGATGCCAGGGCTCCCTCACATTTTCATGGATGAAATTTCAAGACTTTTCCATGACTTTTCAAGTATCCAAAATAATTTTGTTTTTCTTGCCCCACTTGCCCAGCATTTTTCAAAAATATTAGATTGGAATACTATTCCAACAGATTTTCAGGGTCCCCAATGATTTTTTGAAATCAGATGATAATTTCTGTTTTTACAGTTTCTCGGTGTGAGAAGCGGTGTAAATTTGACTAAACAAAACAAACAAACAAAAAACAGATAAAAAAAATAAAAAGATTGCTGAATTTTTTTTGAGGAACAAATATCTTCCAAACCTGTGGTTTTCTTTAAAAATATCTTTTATAGGAAAATAGAAATTTGCCAAAATTACAAACCAAAAAACCAAAACTGCCTAAAAATTGTTTGACATGCCTAGTGGGCAGACATGAAAGGAGCGACAGAATGCAGGGAGAAAATAAAGAAACTTTTCCTGATAAACAATTGAACACAAAAAAAATATTATGACACATCAACACATATTAAAGCTACATTACATGGTAAGTTACAGCAAAAAAAAAAAAAAAATAATTTTTTTGTTTAACATTAATGTTATTTAATTTATTACACATGATTTTTCCAAAGCGTTCAATGATTTTCCCCAATTCCATGACTTTTCCAGGCCTGGAAAATGTAATTGTGAAATTCCATAACTTTTCAGGTTTGACAACATTTGCGATGACGGAAACCCTGAGATGCACTTTGCACCCTTGATCTGTCTTGTGTTTGGTTTGTCAGAAACGTCCTTCCCCCACCCCCGCAGGTAAGAAAGTGAGGACAGATAAGGACACATGGGTGAGGAGAGGAAGGAGGGCGGTTGACAAGGATCTCCCCCATCTCCCTGGGGGATGAGAGGGTGGGAGGGACAGAAGGAGGCACATAGGGATGTGTGTGTCGAGTTATGGTGGATTGGGGGTTGAGGTTGAGTGTAGTGAAGACAAACAAGCCCAAAGTGATGTAAACATATGTAAGGAGAGCTGATTCATGACAGAGGTTTGTGAGAAAGACAAAGATCTGAGAATTGAACGGATTTTTTAAACATACCTATTTGGCTTCTGCCCGGAGGCTTCACCTTTAGTTCACTCGTCAGTTCTGAAAAACAGAAGACAAAAACACAGGAGGGAGCCGTTCAGAGACAGAAATATGTATAAAAGCACATGAAATCATATCGTCAGAGCTGAGATGAAGATGCTCAGAGGTGCTGAAATGTCTTATTAAAGCTGTGTGCTGACATTTGCCGCTGCTGGTTGAGCAACATAACAGATGCTCAACGCAGTTTCCAGCACAATTTCAGCGAGCTCATACATAATTTATGAAGCTAAATCTGAAACTTTACATCAAAGACTGCGTGTCAGAGACTTGGCCGATGATGTCCTGTTACCTGTCACAGTCTGCAGGAACTCTCTCTTTCCTGCAGTCTCAGTAAGACATAGTAGCATTATTAGCGTTCCTCACCGAAATCAATAGCCACTTAAAGAAAAACCACGAGCTGTGCAATATATTTTAAGAGGAAATGCAAACTAAACAAATAGGAAGCCTCCGCAAAGTAAAATTCAAAATGCTTAGCTTTAAGCAACTTAAGCAGAGCCGTATTTATCACATCTGATGTAGCTGAGGAACCTTTTACACTGTGATGTGGAAGATTTCAACATTTTAACATAAAGCTGCAGTTTAACACTGGAACAGAGTAAAGAGTGATGGATTATAAAGGTGATATGTGTTTTTGTCTGGTAAATACAAATGTTCTCAAGTGTTTTTTTAAAACATTTGTGTAAAGAGGTTGATTTACTGTTGTTTACCGTATTGTGTTATTCTTCTGAACAATAAAATTCTCCGTGTCACATTGTCGATGCATTCATTGTCTTGTGTCAGTGGCCTTCACATCAATTTGCCATAAAAAAACAACACTTGTCTCAAATAAACAGATCTCTCTTGCACTGTTCTTGCGCTTGAGAAAGGTCTGCCTGAACCCGTCATTAGACAAAATGCTCTGGGTTGTTTGTATTTGTTTAAACCAATCACAATCGTCTAGGGTGCCACTAAACTCCGAGGGAGTTTAGAAGGAAGAGCCCAAATCCTACGACCCTTTGTGAGTTGGTCTGGGTGTCTTTCCTTGGTTTTATTCTTTTTGGTCGGCTCGCCAGTTGATTTTTGTTTTGATGTAGTTTGGTGGTCACCCTGCTTTTTTGTAGGCAAATTGAATGTTGATTTTTGGTCCTCCTGACTCCTCTTATTATGCTAGACCTCTTATCCTAAGCCTTTCTGGGGGTTGTGACAAGTATCCCAGCATGCTGCAGTGAATCAGTTGCTTCCATCACAAAATGAGAGTGAATTTTCTGGACTATTATGGACTCTAACAATTACAACCTAATACCATGATACAAAATACATGGGAGCAAAAATTGACATGCAGTATGCAAATTAATTTTATCACCATCAACCAACCATTTAGCTTTGTCTGCCATATTTGTGCAAAAATGAAGTCTACTCCACAACTCATGAACTAAAATTAAAACCAAAATTTGACTTGAGGTTGCGTTCACTTGAATTTTACCAGATGGGAACAAATTTATTAATCTAAATCCAACACCACTTCCTGTAAACCGAACTATAAAAACGGACAATAGGCACTGGACACTCAGCAGCTTGCCTTTTTCAATTCTAGATTATGCAATAAAAAAAGGATACAACTTATTTTAAGGAGTGCAGGACATAGTAACAGAGCTAAATGATGTTACTGTGAGATACTCCATCAACATGATCAGGATTATCTAAATATTACATGACACGGTTCTGGCATTGCTGGCAGTTTTAGGTATTGGATGGATTATATCTCATGTCAGCGCATTACAGAGACCACTGGTTTATGTTTTGAGGAGATAATGCATCAGACCGGTGTTTGGTACTCAGTTATTGGCCGGGCTGGATCGTCACGGATCGAAACATCTCATCTCAGAGGGTTGTGCAGGGTCGGACAGCTGGTCGTGTCCGTCCTGTCAGTCATTTTGATGGTTATTCAGGGCGGCCAGACTGCAGGGAAATCTCAACATTCAACTTTCAGCACTCAAACACAGAAATGTGTCTGTGTGAGTCATTTTGGGATTAATGTGGCACAGATCTGTCCTGTTTTAATTCCCCACAGCCTGAAATATGTGACTGCTCAATCAGCTATGGATAATGATTGCAAACTAATTTAGTTTTTTTTTTTTTTTTACAGGAAAAAATAATTTCAAATTAACTCTCTAATATCACACACTTGCTTAGATGTTTACTAAAAATATAAGGCAGAATCTGGATCAGTGGAGAGCCTTTCTTCTTCTCTTGCTCTCTCACTGTCACACCCTCTATCTCGTCCTCTGCAGTCAGCATAACACGCCCACCCATGCAGCTGGCATGAGGGGAGACAGACAGAGGAGATGAAGAGGAGGGGAAGACAGATAGTAAAGAAGGAAAGGAGGAAAGGGAGGGATAGAGGAACCAAAGACAGGCATGCTGATTGCTGATTGCTGTTTAAGTACTGAATTTACTGCCAAATATGCAAGAATCTGAGAGCTCCTGTTTTCTATCCTCATTCACAGAATCACCCAGAAAGTTATTTTAACCATAGGTTGGCTATTTAGGAACTATTTCTTGAAACAAAAAATGAAATCGAGGAGCTTAAATATATCAAGCAGAGACGAGGGAAATAATTAAATGAAAAAAACAACCAATGAACAACGGGGAAGCGTGTGAATCTTCCTTTTCTCCTTCTTATTCTATGCACTGATGTGAATTTGGTTGGAAGAATCGTATTAGTTTTTTCACTGCTCCAAAACTGAAAACATATCTCATGTCTATAGATCAGAAATGCTGGAAAAAGTGTGGGGACGATGAAGCGAATCGCTATCACATTTCTGGGACCTGCCCAAAGAGACAATTGTTTTGCGGAAATATCTGGAGAATCACCAAGCAGATTCACTGGTTGCAGATCAAACTAACATGCGTGACACTTTGCTTTGCCAGAAGGAATAACAGGAAATGATAGATACCAACAGAAAATACTTAAGAGTTGCAGTAAAAAAAAGCAATCACTCATAAATTGCTGCAAGCCAACCTGCAAATGGTAGATAACTAGCTTAAAAAATTAAATTAATTAATTAATTAAAGAGATTTATCAGAAATACTGACCTTTCCACTAAGACTAACAAAAGATGTATACATTGCAAAATGGAGAAAATGGAGAAAATGATCTTTGGAATAAAGGATGTGTTTGCTGGTCCGCCCCACCCATCCTCGCTGCTTGAAATGTAATTTAACCCTTTTTTTGCTGTTTTCATAAAATTAGATTTAATTTGTTAAGTGCTGTCGTAGGCTTCATGCTTATAACCCACAAGATGGTTTGTCTGTTATCCAGATATGATGACTGTCATAATGCCTGGCAATGTTCATTAGGTTTTGTTTTCTTGAGAAAAAAAAGGACAAAATAAAATCCAAGTGTCAACAAAAAAAGAGAAAGAAATCAAGGAGCTCAGCACATTCAGTGTGTAAAATGAGAGGGCAATCCAGGCACTCCAGAAGTGTGAAAAAAACCAAGGAGGAATTGCACTGCAACACCTTTATTACAGTAGCTAAATCATTAAATACATGTTTTCAACCAAACGCCGGTCTTCGTCAGGGCTTCAAAAACATTGAGTGTGTGCTATGCTTTGTAGGTCTGGCTTATCTCCTGCAGCCTCGCTGAGCATTTCAAGGCTTTTGTTTCATGGCTCGACCTTGAATGTTGCAAGCATGTCTTGAAAGACACACAAACACACACACACACACACACACACACACACACACACACACACACACACACAGAGGCCTAATTGATTTCTATGACACACAATGAACACATCATATCAGAGAAAAAGCCCCAGTTTCATAAACGGAAGACAAAAATTGATTTAGCTCGTTGTTCGGGGAGATAGAAGAGCCTTTATGGTGATGAGAGTTTAGAACAATATACAATAAAGGTCAGCAGTACAAAGTCAGAGCTAATATTCATCGTCAGCTCAACCTTGCAGTATCCTTCCAGGCTGCACATTAGTGATCTGGCAGCAAACACCCATCACACCTGCTATCAGCACCTGGTTTCGCAGCCATCCTCCACGCCCTTCCTCGCCTCACTTTATATCAGCGAACCTCTTTGAAAACAGTCCAAAAACTGAGAGAATGACAAGTTATACATGCTGTCAAAATGTACCATGGCCTGTAAGGCAATACATCTAGGACTCTGAAGCCTAAGAATAAATCTTTTCCCCTGGGAGGATGAGTGATAGTCACAGTCCATCGTCCTGAGATTGACGCTATTGGCTGGTAGAGTGCCCCATCACCCGTGTGCTTAGTGGGGCACAGCTGTGAGAGGAAGAACTAGCAACAAACCTCCCAAACAACAATTTGTACATCTTAAAAAATTGAAAGATGTAAAAAGCACAAGCATGAAAGGGACACTTTGCATATTTTCAACCAGCTTTGTATCGTAACAATGTGGTTAGGATTTCTAAATGAACTGTGGTAAACGTCCCTCCATCGAACCAGCGCCCAGATCTCTCTGCCCATATTTCAGCTAAAATCTGCAGGATGACTCTGGCTCGACAACTGCTGGCTGGTACTTGAACTACAGATTGTACTTCCGCATTTTTGTATGCCTGCCTTCACAGACACAAATAGTTGAGAAGTGGATCGAGAGACGGACCCGCCCCTCTCTATCAAACTGTAGGGCTAGACAGTGCTGATGAAAGAAAAATCAACGCCTCATTCACACTGCACAAAAAAACTGTTAACACATACGGACTGGCTTTTTATTGCAATGGGAATGTGTACAATCGACATTCACAGTCAGGTCAAACGGCTCTGCAGAAGTCACAGGTATTTATCATCTCTGGTGGAAAAACAACACCTCGGTGAACGTGCTAAAATCAGCTACTTAACCGGTTATATGCAATGACATGTGGCCACTTCTTACCGCCCGTCTCTGCCTAAGCGGCGGTAAAACATTTATCTAAATTAGTCTGAGAGAAAAAAATGAAAAAGTAAGAGATACATAAAGAGATGTAACCACTGTTAAGTTTTACAGGCCGCTGTCCATGCTGCTCTCTATTAACCTGTTCTCCGGCCTGTCCGTGACATCGGACAGACACACCAACACATCTCCCATAAACACAGAACAGCATCTTGTCTGTTGAAGAGCCAGAAAACGGACAAGCTTGCAGCACGTCACCAACCAACAAGAGCATTTATTCCTGCGGTGCAGCACAGTCCACTCAAATAGCTGTACTTTGCACGTCTTTTTGTCTGTTCTAGGCTACTGTAGAAATATGGTGGTGCGACACGACAGACTGGGATGAGGACCTGCTCCCTGTGTAGATAAATATAGGGCTCGATCTAAGGTAACAAAAACACAACAATTCCTATTTACAGGTTATTGTACACTAAAGAAAACATACTTATTATATTATATTCCATTTCTGCCAAAATATCCCATATCTGACACACAGGACCTTTAAAGCAAACGTAAAAGACCACAAACCAAGCCAGATGCCAGCTTCACAGGTTCATGTTAACATCCACTGTCAGTTTATATTGTCTTATGTTGCTTTTCTTAATGCCTCCTCAGTCTTATGTAGAGCACTTTGAATTGCTTTATTACTGAAAGGCATAGAAATAAACTCTCCTCGCTGACCAGAAATCTACGAGGTTGCATCGTGGCTATTTGATCTTACTAAAAAAAATAAACATACATTTGCCTGCAAAACCTTTTAACAGATTTCATTGTGGCACAAGAGCATCAAAAGAAGCTTTAAAGATGCTCAGCAAAAACAGTAAATGATCTTATGTGTCTTCAGTAATAATCGCCCTGCATATACAAACCCATGGAAAAACCTTTGAGGAATGTGTAAATGAAATGCAGTTATAGTTTGTACAGATAAAAACTGGGGGGCAGATTCATGACTCCAGCAGCTGCAGGACAAACAGTTATATTTGTTTGTGACTTCTGAGGAATGAACATGGTTGTTTGTTACTACTTAGAAAATGAAACTCTCTGGAGATTTCTGTATTGATTGAATTATTTTTATAACAAAAGGTCTTTTCGAAGGTTTGGCAACACATTGTCTTGATTTCTTGGAGCTAAAAGAGGAGATAAACAAAACCTGAACACCACATGGACCAAACAAAATTGCAAGCCGTGTTTAGCAACACCGTTCAGACTGCCTTTGCGTTCATGGTGGTGTTAGTCACCAAACTGACATCAAAGAGCAGCGACGAAGGCAAAGTGTTCTGCCTCATGTCGCCTGTGTCATGACCAAAATGTCCCACTTAAACTCACCGACAGCACTACAGCCAAAAACCAGCTAGCACATACTGCATGTTCTATGCCTGCATGGGAAATGACTTTTTGTACCAGCAGGTGGTGGTAGTCTGTACTCATCCTCAAAAAGTGAACTTTAGAAGACCAACATGACGGATACAAGATGCTATTAAGCCAGTTAGCCCATTAACAACCCAACCCAACACTGAAAGAACAAATCGCACGTGAACAATAACACAATTATAAATTTCTGCTGAAGAGCTCAATGTCTACAAACATAATCTTGCAAAATATAACAACTTTGTTTTGATCTTGTAAAGAAATGCAGTTTTTCAGTTAGGATGACTCCTAACTGAAAAACTGCATTTCTTTACTTTGTCCTGAGCTGAATTGTCAATCAGCATCCGAAGGCTCCCTGATGCTAATTCAGCATGCTGAATTGGCCGACACACTGCAAAAACTAGGGCGACGGACGCTCACCGACAGCCCGACACTGACTTACGCCTGACCGTCACATTCGTGTGTCAGGGCCTTTAGTCGCTTTGTCCACCTCTCAACACCAGACTCTCTCTCTCTCTCTCTCACACACACACACACACACACTCTCCTTCTCTAGCCAACACGCAACGCTTTACTGACCAGATGTGATTGTGCAGCGGAGCTATAGAGTGATGAAGGTGATGGAGGGGGTCGTTTTCTACAGAACTGGTTACATTGGCCCTGAGCCATCTCATCCTCTCTCTCACACTGACACTGACACACACACACACACACACACACACACACACACACACACACACACACACACACACACACACACACACACACACACACACACACACACACACACACCACACACACACACACACACACACCCCCCCCTGCTCTGCTCCCTGTATTTGTTAACCACAATCCCAGTCATATGGATTACTAAAGATATGGGATCTATGGATTAACCCGGATGGATATGTTTGAATGAATCTCACTGAGGATGTATTGTGTGTGTGACAAGTAATGTATGTGTGTATGCGCACGCGGTGTGTGTGTGATTAGTTACAAAGGGGATTCTCTTCCACTCTGGGGAAACAAAGCTGCCCCCCCCCCCTCCCCCCACCCAAAGATTAAACGTTCATTTAAGCATAAAGACGTGGTTTTAAGTTTAATCATGACCCGGCTGATGTGAGAGTCAGTGAACAAAAGGACAAGGAGAGCCTCCAGTGAATTAATGAAATTACGTAAAACATCCCCGCAATTATAGTAATACATTTGTGTGTGTGTGTGTGTGTGTGTGTGTGTGTGTGTGTATGTGTGATCACATGCACGTGCTTGATTAAATGGACAGCATATCCATTAGGCCTGAAACAGGAAATGATGCAATCTACAGGAATTGTAGCATGACATCACCATGTAGTCATTGTCTGGCATTGATTGATGGTGGAGACACACACATCAGAAGAACAATGAGGCCTGTATGCACATGGAAAGTTTTAGCTAAACAAAGAGTAACAGCATAAGTTTATGTTATTTAATATGGTCCATAAAATGAAGATGAAATTACCAAAAATAAGCTTCAGATTATACGTCGCTCTACCTGGACAGAATCATATCTGGGTGCAGACTTGATGGATTATCATAAAGTGAAAAAATCTCCTTAAAAAAAGGACACGAAACTGCCTGATTTCCGTTAATACATCGAGCCTGTAATTAAAACTCTCCGTAAATCTTCTTTTTGAGAGCAGGGGGTCAATGAGAGGGGTCGCTGCTGATTACAGCAGAAAAAAAGACACCACAGGAGTCCTCCACTTAAATGTGAGCTCATAAACGCTGAAATTATTTGTCACTTCTTCACACAGAATCTCAAACAAAGATGCCAAACATGATCCGGTTCTGGCTTCTCAAATGTGACGACGTGCTGCTTTGCTTCATCATATATGATAGAAAACTGAATGTATTTGGGTTTGGGCTGTTGCTTCAACAGTTTGAATACATGAAATTGTGGGGACATTTTTCATGAAGCAAATCAAAAAATACACCTAACCTATGTTATTATTCCACAAAGATATTGACCCTTAAAGTGTGTCTATCCATAAAGCATTGATAAATGGTGTAAAAACTCTGATGCATGGTTGGATTAATAACCAGGCCTGGAGGCACAAAAGTGTCAGGGTCCCCCCCAGGCGTTCATCTGCGAAATGTCACTCAAATTACCAACCAGGAAGACCCTCAAAATGACAATAGAAGCCATTTATACAGAAATTGTGCTATAGGGCTGCTACAAAGTCTCTTATTTACGCCAGCTTTGCTTTTTTTTACACAGAACCAAACAATGGTCACATTGTGGCACTCCAGCATGGCGGCACCGCAAAATCAAAAGAGGCGTGATGGACATGTCGTTTAACACAACTGCGTCAGCCTCTACTGTGAACATAGGTGTCGACAGCGCTTTCTCAACGATAACTATGGCATAACATTGCAAAAACAATCATTTAGCATCCCTGTTATGCTGCAGCTGATCTCATCCTCTCTTCAGAGAGTAAGAAGCTCCAAAATTTCATTGTTTCCCCAATATGTAGACATTTACGTCTGCTTTTCTTTTACTTTGCGTTAGGTGCTAACTGATTTTCAAATCTCCAAAGATGACACCCATCCTGCCGGCTGTCCCTCTTTGCACAGATCTCGATTCAGTGATGTTACTACCTTCACTGCTGCCTCAAAGGTAAGAAAACTCCCCATATTTAAGAATTGTATTATTTACACAGAACAGCCAGACAGCAAAGCGGTGGGGTGGCAAAATGGCATGATATCCCTGTGCAGTGTAAAAGACGCTACAGACACCCAAAATGACTACAGAGACACAAAAAGACCAAAAAAGACACAAAATTACCCCAAAGAGACACGAAACCACAAAAAAGATGCATAATGACTGAATAAAGACACAAAATAACAACCAAAAATGACTAAATTAAAAGTACAGTAAAATTACTTGAAAATTTGTATTAAAAAAACAAACAAACATGGCAACGACCTGGGGAAAGTGTATAAAAATTCTGATAATTTTGAGTCTAAATACTTAATTATGAATAAATACCTCACTTTTTTATAACAATAAAATAAAAATCTTATAATAATTTCTTGCAGTTTGTGTAACATTTATTACTAATTAAAATGTATTATCATTATTATTATTATTATTATCATTAATTTGTTTAGTTCAAAGGTTTAAATACTTGCGAAAGGCAACTGACAGCAGCACAAGGAAAGTGATGTCAGTCCAGGTTTCAAAGGAAGAGTGAATATTTTGGGGTTTCAGAGAGATTTATGGATCACACCAAAGTTTCTTTTTCAGTAATATCAAAGTAGTAGTAGTAGTAGTAATAGAAATTGGTCCCTTACCTGTGCATCGTTTCTGCAGGGAGAGGATCTCCAGGTGGAGGCCGTGGAGTAAAGTGAGGTGCTCCTGCCTGAGGAACACCATGCTCCTCTCCACACTCCCTATCTGCCGGGACAGGCTGCTCTCATCAGCCATGGCCGAGTCTGGAGGGACAGAGGGAGGAAATCACAAGGAGTACACTCCACCAGCATCTCAGCCTACCTTTACCAACTTCATATTACACTGTGAAGCTTGAACTCCAGCTGCTAAATGTCACTTTCCCACAGTGGGAACATTGCTTATGTCAGCCACACAGAGAGGAAGTGCAAGTTGTGTATTGAGGTCATGTGGGAGCTATAAATAAAGGTATTGATGACCAGAGAAATCAGCAGAAATGGGAGAAAACATATACCTCCAGTCAGCACGCATCTGCATCAATAAAAGAGCATTTGCATTAGATGTTAAGTCGATGCTTACCTTTAAATCTATGTTAAGAGCCAAAATCCACTAAATACGATGCGCGAGTGTTACAAAAACCTCCTCCGATCCGCGCATGCTGGCCTCCAGATCTGCTCCAAATCCTGTCGGCTGCGGCATTCACCCAAACACAGTTTATCTGAAGCGGTAAAGTGCTTTCCAGCTGCATGTGATGCTGTTTGATTAGAGGACGAAGAGGCTGAGCAGCTGCGTAAAAATGCAAAAGCACCACGATGCGTGGCACCGCGCTCCTCCGGCAGACCCGCTCCTCGCCGCATCAGCCAGCATCACTGAGAGGGGGATGTTTTCAGATGCGTCGACGTGAGAGCCCGCGAGGTAAGTGCGCAGTCCATTTTTCAACAAGCGCATCCGTCTCCCTCGCGCACCGACAAGGAGCTGCTGTGGACTGAGGCTGGTATGAGGAAAACAAGCCTCCGCGAGCAGAACACGCGAGAACATCGTACGATGGAGTCAGCGGGACAGCTGATTGGAGGGACCTGCCCAAATCATCCATACGTCGACTCTGAACAGGATCAATACAAAGAAAACGCGTGGGAGTACAAAGGAAAACATGGCAAACTGTTAATGACTTAATAGGGAAAAAATAAGACCACCCCCCCCAAAACTAAAGGGACAAAAATCAAATGTGACTTGAAAGCAAACTTTTGAAATTGTAGTTGCTGTAAATAAGTCGCATTTTTAATTTTGGAAACTACACAGCATCATTTGATAAGTGTGATTTCTAATGGAGAGATACAAGATACAAGCAATGACATACACAATAATTAAATAGCTCTGACAAGGACTATTAAACCTCCATGAGTAATAATATTTTAATTAGTTTAATTAGTTTTAATTAGTTTATTTGTTTAATTAGTTTAATTAGTTGATAATAGTTTAATTATCTGTACTTTTACTTTTACTTACGTATTTACTTAAGTATTACTGTATCTAGACCAAACTGACAAAAGTTCTCTCAACTATTTGCACATTGATTCAAAGATCTTCAGTAACTACAGATTTCAAATAGCAAAACCTACCAGTGTGTCAATGAAAGAAAAACCCAGCATTGTTCCTCTGATCTTTATTTTCACGTTAAACAAATAATGTTAATATATAAACATATAAATTGGAGTTTTGATTACAAAAACAATCTGTCAAACATGAAAAAATAAAACTGTTATATTTACACTTGTAGGCAAAATTCTGTAAAACTTGGCAGTTTGATGCTCCAAGAAAGCAGATGATTTTTGCTCCCAGTTTGTCTCGGTTGCTTAAGTATTCCATGATTTCCCCTTAATAGTTTGTAAGTCCTTGACGTGCTGCATAGTGTCAATAGTCTTCACTGTTGTTATGAAATTCATTTTTTTTTAACAGTTAACAATAGAACATCTTTCACCAACCAATAGAAAAAAAGGAAACCTATAAACAGTCAAGCAAGGATATAAATTGGCATTATTTGTGGGTTGTGGTAAAAATCCTCTGAGATCAAACACCAAATTTATTGTGTATAATGAGAAATATGAGGCAACATGACTTCATAACTGCTGCCACTTTCTCTTGAAATAGTTGTATCCACTTCACACAAACATAAAATCACAGAATGATCCTGTGGCCTCCTCGGGATGATCATAGTTTAAACTCCACACCGTACAGAGAGCGGAAAGCAAAAACTGGATTACAGAAAGCTTGTTTTTGGCCATAGATCCCGCAGCGTCATTACGACATCTACACAAGATTACATCTTGACTTGGCTGCTATCACAATTCCTAAAATCACACAGCATCAGAATTCCAACAACATTACAGCCTTATACAACACATTCACAAATTTTAAGCTCGCTTGTTAGAAAGAACTTCAATTGTCACCAGCTGTCTTCACTACAACCACAAAGTTAAGCTGCCCTAAAAATTTAAAGGACAAAAAAAATTACATTCACAATAAAAAATTCTTGATCTTAAAATCTGGGAATCAGCCACAACAACAATAATCTAAACTTCCTCCAAAACAGTGCCATTTTTTAAGTGCAGTTATGATTTTATTGTGGCCAAAGTTAAATTTTTAGGCTGTTTGTGTCATCTAATCAGCTGCATTTGATTTGTGTCTGTGCAGTGTGTTTGTGTCTGTTCACTGTGTCTGTAATATAGCTGGACAGCCTGATTTTAGGGTTTGAACATAATCAGACTAAATGACTATGAGCTTGCCCTCGTAGACGTTGGGTAATGTGAATATAAGACCCACAGCAGCACAATGCCCCACAACAACACAACTTACACAACTTACACAACTTACACAATCAGCTTCACTATGATCAAGCGTTTTCCACAACAGGGACATTCACTGAACATCATGTTCACGTTATCTTTACTTCACAACTTCTTTTTAGTTCAAAATAAATTACTAATATACACAACTTAACCCCCCAAATTATCCACCAAAAAAGCAACACCACAAAAAAACCCCAAAAAACTGCATCAAATGTTTCCATGCCATGTCATGCTTACTGGAACCCTGCTCATGCAGACAGAAGACAAACGACTCCTTCTGGATGGCTACAACGAGCATGTATGATGATATATTGCAATGGCTATGCATTGTTTACAAAGAATGCAGTAAAATATAGTAAAAAAAAAAAAATCTGTGTTTATTATTTTGTCAGTTTTCCATTAATGTCCACTAATATTCCACATCCCCCGTGTTTTAAGACATGTATTGGTGCAGCCATATTTGCCCCCCCCCCCCCCACAAACTGCGCCCAGCACTACTAGGAGACAAACCCACCACACGCAAGTTTTTTAAAATTCTGCTACAAGGCCACTTGTACTGACTAAATATGTGGCCAAATATGACAAGTAATTCACTCTATCCATTTACTTTATAAATTATGAAGCGGTAATTCACCTTATAAGTAACGAGATGGAAACCTCACCTTAATCCTAAGTGATGGTAGACCGATATTGGGGAAGTCATGGACCTGCTGGACTGTGATATGCAGTTTGCCATCGACCCTCTCCATGTGAACGCAACATATGAACAGTAATGCTCTGATGTGAGTTGTAGGCAGCTGTGTGTATCACAGTTTGCTGTATTCAGAGATCTCAGACCTGTTTGTTCCAACACTGACCTCAAGTATTTCTCCGCATCTCTCTGTGCTTATTGGCTTATTTCAAATGAAAAGGCAGGAGGCACAGATCTACAAAAATGCTACAAAATAAGACACCTCTGGCTGATGAGATCACTGAGGTGAAGTTGAGGTGTGTGCTGTCCTCCGAAGGCCAAATGAAGAATAACATCATTTGCCTATCTGACAGCTCCTTCTGCAGACTACAGACCATCACAGACCACTAAAAGAATATTTACAAACCATAAAAACATAAATGTAACTTTGTCACTGACTGCTGCTGGATGTCAGCCAATCAAGTCAAAATTTACTCGATTTTGTTTTGCTCCTCCAAGATTTACAAACACAACAACCAGCACTGTTGCCAATCAGATCAGAGGGGCAAAGGCTGGTTTAAGGGTTAGAGTACATGGAGAACGTAAATCTTACTAATGACTGGTTCATCACTGATTTGTTCATGATTTCTAAATTATGTTTCCTTAATGTTTTAATACAATTTGGCAAAGCAAAAAAATATCAATTTTTTTAAGCAACAAAATATCACGCTGTTCTGTTTTGTGTCATCCGATCTACAATATTCACATGCAAAAGTATTCACCCACCACCCGAATCTCTCCTTAAAGGAATACTTCACCACTTACTTTACCTCACAAAGAGTTTGTATGTCACTTACTCACCCTGTGTTTCATTGCATTCATGAATAACGTTCATCCATCCGCTCTTTTGCACCGTACTACCAAAACATGCATTTTTGCTAAAATGGGAATATTTCAAACACTTCTGCATAAACAGTCTAATGTCCACATGAGCACCAAACCTGGACAAGTGAATGCATTTGAACTTTGCTTATGCATTTCATTGAGCAGAGGTTAAAAACATGCACTTCCCCAGACGTGCTACTCATCTGGGCATTAGACTATTTATGCAGAAATATTTGAAATATTCAGATTTTAGCAAAAATGCATGTGTTTAGGAAGTACTGAGCAAAAGACTTGATAAATGAGTCTTGGATTATACTGCACAGGTTGTGTGAGATTTTGTAAAAAGATGTTTTGATATAGTTTTGATGTTGTTGAACACAAATGCCATTTCTCCAAATTAATTCAATCAAGAATTTTCACTGTTTTAAGATTCTTCCTTCACCACAGAGGCATGAAAGAAAAACACTTTTCTTCAGAAATTCAACCAAACGCGGGGTGAGTAACTGATATACACATGGTCATTTAATGAGTGAAGTATTCATTTAAGTGAGGATTGGTATTTGCTGTATATTATTACAGACAAATATCATTTTTAAACACATTTCTCTGCTATAATAATAATGAACCTTCCAAACACTGACACCGAAGCTTGTGTTGGAGAGAGGCAAAGAACTGTTAGAAGCTTTCTGAGGTAGCGGCTGGTTTTTAGTTGAGGAGATTTGTTGGAAAAAAAGAGATGTATTCCCATCTGCAGTGCTAAGAAGGTTTGGATGGGTTTGATTTCTTTTAGCTCTGTGGTAAATAAACATCATGTGAGATTTTAAATAGCCCACAAGAGTATATGTATATAATATAATTAAATAAAAGAATATACTTGAGATATTCGTACTTGATTCCTGTGTTTCTGTGGAAGTTTTGGCGGTTTCTTCATACAAATAGTGCGTCTTCGCTTATGGTAAACTGGATTTTAGAACAGATTTAGTTGAAACACCCTGTGGGAAATAAGGCGTTTGGTGTTGTTTTACAAAACCTTACATTGTTCATATGAAGAATCCTCCATCTACCATTAGCCACTAATGCTACTGACCTGACCACAAGCTTAAGTTCAAACTACGAATAAATGTAGCTTTTAACTCAAAGGCTGTGTGTGCTCAGTGTCTGAAGTAAGGCCATCAGATTTCACCTTGTATGTACCTGCAAAGTATGAGAGATAAAGCTTTGAGTGTATTACAAGTACCGAATCTCAGCCACAGGGCGTTGACATACAGTAACAAGTGTGTTCATGAGTTATAATCCTTCTTGTGCCGCCTCCTCTCTACATCTCCTTCTCTTTCTTGGTCTCCCGGGTGCTGCTCTTCAAAAAGTCGCTCCTGAGTAGCCGATAAAACAGCACGATATTCATGGCCGTCATGATGGCCATGCCCACGCTGCCCAGCGTGTAGGCCAGAAGGGGCACCTTGTCCCTGTTGAGCACCAGCCAGCGGGTCATCCAGGCCAGCGTGTTGATGCGGAACACCACGTATGTGCCGAGGTTGATGATGCTGTTGACCCGGTACTGCGTGCCTTTGGTGTTGCCGGCCATACGCAGCATCTGCCGGAGGTGCAGGAACACAGAGTTAATCTCCACCAGCAGGGCCACCACAGCAAAGCCCACGTAGCGGTAGGACAGCACAGAGAGGCCGAAACAGGTGATAACCTGCAGAGGAACACAGCAAGAAAGAAGACAAGAGACAGGAAGATTACAACGGGTGTAGCTGAGCATAATAATACAATATTTTCAATACTACAGTGACACTATAGTGGCTAAGATATCACCTAAACCACAGTAACATTTTTCTACATTCCAGTGCCAGTATGCATTTTTGTTAAGTCTTGAGAAGGTGCAGTTTAATGATCATTTGTTTATCAATTATTCACTTCGTGTTACTTTAAAATCATGAAGAAGACATTTTTTTTTCTAATGCCGCTATGTTCAATGGAGAGTTCAAAAAAGGTGAATGTCATATGGGTCTGTGTTTAACAACAGCAAAAGTACAAAATACCAATATCAAACAATACATCCATTGAGTTTGTAAATGGATGTATTGTTCGATATTAAAGTAAAATTTATCCAAAAAAATCTTTCCAAAGCCAGATTCCATCGACAAAAACAGTAATTTTACCTCACTGAACATGGGAGCTGCTGGGGTACTTTTTTTTTTAACAATCAAACACTAACAATCAAACATATTTAACGGTGTTTTTTTTTTTTTTTTTCTTTTTTACAAATTTAGTGTTTTCCTCTCCCTGTCACATGGAGCTTTGGCAGCCCTTAGTGGAGGTTGGGAGACTCATGTTGGGAACCAGTGCTTTAAAACATCAAAGTCACACAATAACACAAATAAAAAAACTAATAGAAGCAGCAGTAAACCATCCGCTCCTGTGTACTCAAGTAAAATGACTGTTTTTGACAATAGGTTCTAGCTTTGCAGAGACCATATAAAACTTTCACTATTAGTTTAGTTTTATGTATTGTGGTTTTAGAAACAAATACATGTGTTTGGGAAGTACTGTGCATTCTGCTGGATAAATGAGACTTGCATTGCACTGCAGGAGTTGTGTTAAGAGTTTGTAAATGAAGGTGTTGATACAGTTTTGCTATTGTAAAACACAGACCCCCTTTGAAACCAGTTCATCAAGAATATTTTGTTTTTGGTTCTTCGCTCACTGTGGAGGCATGTGAGGAAAATGAAAGTTTACTTCACTAGTTCAATGTAACACCGGGAAAGTGACTGAGAAACAAATGGTTATTTGCAGAGTGAGGTATTCCTTTAAGATATGCCTATCTGCATGTATTGTTAAATCCATGCTAAAGTGGACAAATTGACAAATACATCAGCCAGCATTACTGCATGTCAACATATGTATCTCTAATCTAATATCTTTTAGTTAAAGGGGTTGCTTTAAATTTTGTTAAAGCAGTAGTCACAGGATTTTTTTTTCTTATTAGATTTCCACGTTTCGGCTCCCTTTAAGTGCTCTGCACTTTCATTCACTGTTGACACTATTTTACTTAGTGACAATGCGGAAGGACACCGCTCCCAACACTCATCACTGCTGAGCAGCACTTTACCAAAAATGTAAGGCCACTAACAGGAAATACCCACAAGGTGGCAGCAACATCACCCAAAACCACCTGAAACACAGGAAATTCAACCAATCCTGCTGCTGACACTGAATGGATTACTGATAGTATCTCAAATACATTGTGACACACACATTGTGAAAGTGAAAGCTGCTGTCTAAACCTCACAAAGCAGCTGTGTCTCAAGTGCAAAAATCTGGAGGACAGAAATGTGTTTATACCAGAACAGGCTGTTCAGCCAACTCTCCACAGGAGCCGGCACTCATTCTCACACCACCACTAGATTCACCGGCTTCATTCACACTCAGAGCACACCCGTAGTGTAGCAGGAGGTCAAACTGTGTGCAGACAGATTGTCCTCCTGTCTCTTACCACCTAAGCTGCCATGTTTATAAATCAAGAGTGGATGGTGGCAGTAAAAGAGTGCTAAAAGTAGAAAAAGGTCCAAATCAAGTCATGTCTTTGGTTACGGGTCATGGGATACACTGTGGTGTGAGAGAGTGACCTTTCCCATCAGTCATGGCTCCAATTGAGAAGCATCTTGTGTTTGTGCGTGCCCTCTGAGGTCACAGGATTAAGATGCCCTCTGTAATGCACCAAACAGTCATGTGATGCACTGTAGTGGGTTAGGCAACAGATCATGTGAGGAAAGTCACCAGCACACTAACCCTCACTGGCCCTTATTGTGTATCCACTCTAATGTTTGTGTCCTTAACTCAAAAGTTCAAAAGGTTTTCCACAGTGGAAACTTCCCGCAGGTTCATGTAGTTGTAATGAGTTGTTGGTCGTGGCAGCATTTCTTGTTAAGTGCACTGGAAGGGCACTGCTCTGAAAACCACCTACCATTCAAACTGTCATCAGACTGGTTTAAAGCGGCACAGATGCACCATGGGGTCCCAGACACGCCTGACCATTTGTTTTCAAGATATGCTGTCATGGAATCAAGTGTTGAGTTTTGAAAATGGCACCACAGGTCACCAAAACGACAGATTAATAGAGCTGCCGCCTGAAAGTGGAGGATTCCAATCATCAGTCAGAGACCCCCCAGCTGTTTTTTGTTTTTTTTTAAGCAGAGTAACAGCTCCTCGCTTTCATGCTGCTCTCCAGTACAGGCAGCTGCAGACCCAGACCCAGGGTGAGTCTGGGTAAGACGGAGGCAGCTGCATGAAGAAAGAGAGGCTTCACCTGGTGACATTGTCTTCTGCTTCCTGCTAAGAGGTGGTGAATTTACAGCTTACAGTATATCTGATAAATCATAACAGAAAAAAATGTTGTATAACTTTACACTGAGGATTACTGAATGGGCCCAAAGTGTTAGCCCTCCAACCCCAAACTACAGGCCCAAGGGCCAAAAGTGTCAGGGGCCCACCTGGCCATCACCTGCAAACTTTCACTAAAATTAACGTGCTATTGAAATTATTAACAACTAGGAAGAGACTCAAAGAGACCACAAAGAAATACAAAAATAACTACAAAAAGATGCAAAATTACATCTAAGACTACCACAAGTAGAAACACAATTCCCATAGAGACACAAAACAACAAAAAGATGTATAACAACTACAAAGACAAGCAAAACAACAACAAAAAGGGCAAAAACCTCCACAGGATCTGTGTTTTGCTCTGATGTAAGAGAGGTAGTGAGGCCTTTTGCATATCTGTGCCCATGGCCCAAGGGCCCATTATCTTATCATCAGCCAATGCCTGTTTACTGTATTTTATGGCCGTCACTGTCACCCCACCAAAACATTTTTTAAACTCTCAAGCTCTTTAGTATATGGAAAAAAAGAACTAAGAGTCAAATATTTGAACTGAACAACCAATTCTGATTCACCACAAATACTTCTGATTCAGGTGCAGCCCTACTAATAATCCTCTGCTAACCATCTTAATCTGGACCAAAGTGTTTCACAAACAGATGTCACTGTCCCAATATTATTGCTATCTGGACAAAACTACATAATTTCACTGTGAATTGTAATATGAGGTGCAATATTAGAATTTACCATTGTACAATGAATACTCATATTCTGGTGCAGTTTTACAAAGGGTATTCCTTTTATTTCTTATTTTAAGAACCCGTGTTGTCGGCTGCGTATATTTATTGCTTTATTATTTATTTGCTGAAGTTTGCTTGTGACTTTTCACTGCACTGATTGGGAGTCGCCCTCATGATTTTGTTGTATTTTGAACAAGGACTGCACTACAATAACAGCTTTCTATCTCTTCTGTTCTGTATCTGAACAATAAAAACAGCGATTGGAGGGTTAACTCTGACTCACACAACCAAAACAATCACTGCACAAATCTTCACCTGTTGTCAGGTTAAAATAACAGCGATGATAAACAGTGTCAGCGAACAATTACAATGGCGACAGTGAATGCACCGAATTTAGCAACATAAACCGCCTGCCTCATCATAGTCAGTGTGCTGGGAGGGAAAACAGTTATGTCAACAGGACAAACGGCTTTTCAGTTCAACACAAAGCCCCCCCTCCCCGACACGCACACAGGTATGTGAGCTCACATGGAAGCGTTGAGCAATCAGTCCAATGTGACATTTCACTGTGGTGTGGGGTCAGGTGACGGCATGAGGTCATGCAGGTGATGAGCCTGAAAATTCTTAAATAAACAAGGTGTGTCATGACACCCTGTTATCAAACTCACAGAGGCAGCCAACAACAAACTTATCAACAATTTAAACTGGTAACCAGTCTCAAGCCAAATGACATGCTTTGTGATCGTAGCAGTCAATATATAATTGATTGGACTTAGTGGACTTAATATTGGAATATCCAACTTAGATACCTTGAAAAAAAAGTGATATTCTATACCATTTATTATATACTTAAGAAGACACTTTGACATTAAGGGAATGAAATGTAAAGTTTGTATTAAAGAATAAATGTAAAAATGTATAACATGACTTTTCTGTTTTTGATTAGAGAACAGAAGAATCACTATAGCAAACATATACGAGAGCGAAAAAGTACAGCTGGTTCAAGATACTGGTGCAGAAAAAAAATAAATAATGAAACCGTTTCAAATATTCAGGATCAATATGTATTGATAAATCAAGATTTGATATCACTGATTAGATTGGTAAGCAACTTTTTCTCACTTGTTTGTTCGGAAACCCTAAAGGTTTCAGTATAAGAAAACATCTAAAATAAAGTCAGTAAAGCTGAGTATGATAAAATTACTGAATAACATGTGTTACTTGATGTTGATTTAGTTAAAACCACAGTACAAATATTGGCTGCTTAATCTTTCTCCAACTAGTAAATTCTAATTTCTCTTTAAAGTGATCTTAAATTTCACCTTAATTTACCTTGACAAAGAAAAAACTGTATGAAGTCTTTAAATAACAAGTAATCAGTATCAAGACTGGAAAAAAATAAATGCAATTCTATGACTCTTTTTTTTTGTGGCCGGAATCGAACCCGTGGCCGCTGCAGCAAGGATACAACTGCCGTATATGGGGTGCCACTCTATTCACTGAGCCACGAGGCGCCCCCAAATAACAATAATAAGAGGACTGTTGAAAACGAATTATGAGACAAGATTCACAATGAAGAACATATACTAAGGCTGCACAATGTGAGGAAAATATATAACATGTATTAAGATAAATATCTTTAACAATGATATTACTTATAATAAATAAACAGATTTTTGTGTACTTAGTTCTGCCTTTCTGCTGCTCTCATTATACTGCAACAGATACTACAAATTTCTTGCTGGGTAAAAAAGAATTTCTATTTCCAACTGAACACTGAACTGGACAAAAAAAAGATAGATAGTTGCTTTTTTTAAAGATTATTTTTATTTTTTGCCTTTATTAGGATAGGACAGCTTCAGCTTGAAAGGGGGAGAGAGAGAGGATGCGATGCAGCAAAGGGCTGCAGGTTGGAATCGAACCAGCGGCAACCAGGCGCCCCCATAGTTCCATTTTAATGGGCGTTTTCTACTGAAACTATCGTCAAACCAAAATCATCTAATATGTGCAATATAACAGTCTTTCTTTGATGATGTATTCTTTTGTGATGTGTTTATCACCCAAGTTGATATTGCAATAATGAAAAAAAAAACAAACAAACGGGATAAATAGCAAAGCCCTAACATTTGCTGTACATACACTCATTGTTTTCAGTTTATACCTGCAGTGAAAACAGCATGTGAAGGGTGTGTGTGTGTGTGTGTGTGTGTGTGTGTGTGTGTGTTGTAAAAACATCCATGTTGGTTCAAACCCAAAGCAAAAAGCAAAGAATGCAAGAGCTCTTATGGCCTTCATATGTTTCCGTGAAAATGTGAAAAAAAAAAACAACATACATGCTGATTAACCTTTATACCCCACACACACACACACACACACACACACACACACACACACACACACACACACACACACACACACACACACACACACACACACACACACACACACACACACACACACACACACCAAAGCCAGGCCAAGGTTGCAAACACGTCTCCCGGTGGTCTTTAGCGGGCTAATCTAAAGTCTAATCTGATCTGGTCAGATAAAACATGTTGGAGCATGGGACTGGGAAGGACAAAACAAACCCTTATTCAACGCTAAGATAAGATAATGAAGACAAATTCAGTAACAAAGACTGTGTGTCACTTCATTATGTTGTAAAGGAAATGGAAATACATCACATAAAAATCAAATTCTGACAAATATGGAGAATCTCCTCAAGGTTTCTTCATTTAGAAAGTGGGATCTTGTTTTGTTCCTCCTGCACGTCTGCCTAGTTTTATAAAAGGCAAGTTCTTTTTATGGCATTTGTGCTATCAGCCAATGACAGTTATTCGTTACCTAAGCTTAGTATAAACACTGATAGCACTGCAGCTCACGGGGTCACACACTATGTAACACACAATAAAGTTGTACAACAGTCAATGTTCAAGTGATGAACCACAAAAAAGTTAAGTGCACAAAAGAACCACAATGACTGAGTTAACATGACACTAATATGCCACTTTTATTCTAAATATGACATTATTCTGAATTTGATCCAAGTCACGTAAACAGCATTTTTTAAAGATTCCACATTAGATCTTTGTCCAAATGAAGCATTGTCTAACTAAGACATGAGGGATATCCCACTATTATTTAGGTTTTAGGAGCATTATTTGGTCATGTATAAAGCATATTTGGAATATAAGTCTCAACATTTGTTAATATTAGAGGAATATTCATTTTCATTAGCCATGTTAACAGCTTAGTAGGAATATTATCTTATTAGGAATAAGGGCAAACAAAGGAATATTTTGTTTATTTATGCATGTTTGATTTGTGTGTCCTCACAGTGGATCGAGGTGACTGTGACCACTTGACCTCACCAAACCAGGTCATCATCAGGGCACAGTGACCCCACAGCAGCCACCCAGATACCAGCAGCTAGCCAATAAACAATCCTCGTCGCTCTCTCAGCGGGCACAGAGGAGGCCTCTGTCCAGCTCCCACACCTTGTACTGCTGTCGCTCGAGAGGGAATCGCAATAATCCCACCAGCAGCCCGCTGGATCTATCAGATGATTAGAATGATTCAGCATTGGCTGGATTTGTCTCGATAAGCCCTGCTAAAGCTCTGCTTTCACACACAGCAGCCCAGACACGGCTGTCTCAGTCGAGACTCGAGTGGACAGACAGAAACAGGCATGTGTGACACCTGTCGCATTACACACGACTGCCTGCAGGATATTAAGACGGATGAAGTGCTTCAAATACATTCAATCTAATCTCAGTTAACTCCAAATTAACATCAAGTGTCTCTGACTGTCTATCTGTCTGTGTGTCTGTCCCTCAGTTTTTCTTGACAACCGTTTATTTGATCACCTTCACACCTGGCGGGTGCATTGCTGAGGACCCAAGGAAGCGCAGTGTCGAGTTTTGAGGACTTTTTGAGAAAACCACAAGCAGCGCTAACAGAGGCCAGGCAGTCAGCACGTTCAGATCAGGCACGTTTTGAGCAGGCACTTCACTAGTTTAAAAATGAGTGAAAGGACTAGTTTTGTAGTGCGGGCGAGTCGGGGTAAGAGATTTAATGTATAGCTCCTAATTTTGAGGATGATTATATATGTTATGCCAAGTTCTTTTTCTAAGGTAAGAATGAACTTTGCATCTATTTTTTTAACAAATGTAAGTTATTAAAATGCTTTAAAAAATGGAAATGTGATTATCCTCACCTCCTTAAACCACTTATACAATGAAAACCTGCAAAATGGCTACTTAAGAACGTCGTGAGGAGCTTGGTTTGCTAATTGTCATTTGACGTTTCAATCCCAACTTCACTAAAATCGCCTCTCACAGTCTGGTAGCACTGAGCTCAACAACCTATTGTCAAAGTCAGTTGGGTGGGGGGTGCTGGACAGATGGGCAGAGGGAGTGTTATTTAACCTTTGGACTGCACATACATACATTAACCTGCTGCTTATAGTCACCTGAATGGAATCCAAACAAAAGGGCTGAAAAACAAGGTGCGTGTGGGTGTTTGTGCCTGCATTTTCTCCCTGTGGGCTCAATTAGATGTTCCCTACACCCCCGTGAGGGACCATCTCGTCCCACTTTCAGGGGGGGAACACTGGGTGCAAAGACGGGTAGGGCAGTACTGTGAACGGTATGAATGTGTATGAACATGGTGAAACCTGTTATCCTTGACCCTGACTTTTAGCATCAAAGGAAACAACCGAATCAACCTCAGGTCAACTAAAAATTGGGGTAAAGTTCATATGATAAGAAAGTTTATGTCAAGATGGCAGGATTGGATAAACACTGAGCTGCTTTGGCACTCGGTATTCAGAAAATAAGCTGAAAGGAAACCCAGGGCGAGATAAAGCTGATAAAGTTAAATTTAGCTTCAAACAGGATTGTAAAGAAAGAAAACACCTGAGAGGCAACATTGCGGTTTACTGGGTCAAGGTACCAGCTGAGGGTAAACAGCTGCATATTTTCTGCTTTTTCAATAGTATAAAAATATGCCTTTCTTGTCTTTACTCTTCTCATTTTCAATTACAATATTTGCAGTCATTAAAAGTGATAATATACAAGCATTTTTTCTTTAACTTATGACGACGAAGTAAATGTTATTTGCACAATGTAATCACTTTAGAATAATGATACCGGGTACGATCCCTCCTAAAAATAGAGGCTTAATTTATGGCATGAACTGCATTATTTTGAACTGATGAACATCCAAGTACGATTGAAATGTCTCTATTAAGCTTGTGTAGCACGGAGTATGTGTGCAGGCATTACTTATTTCCTCATAGCCTTGCACCTTTGTGATGTGCATATAATTGTTCTCTCTGTTTACACTTTAAATATTATGCATTCTGATTTATCAGCTGAACATCATTATTGGTTTATATTTGTCTTGGTGACTGCCATCGGCCTATCAGCAAACAAGATGACATTCAGCAGCGAAGACTAATGGCGTCCAGTCGCTGGGATGAAAGCACCCACTGAAAAAAGCATCAGGGGTTGCGCCCTAATTTTTCATTGATAATGCTACATTGTGAACAACAAAACTGTGTGGACATCGGCAGGAGACCTAGATTATGTTCGCTGTTGGCAGTCGAAACTAACATCTAACAGTGGTTGCATTGAGTTTGTGGATGTAGAAAGAGACGTGGATGCAACGCTGGAGGGAGGTCCTGTTCATTCCTATGAAAGTTGCTCAGTGGCGCGTGAAGCCAAAAAAGTTCACCTGCCACATATCAAATGACCCTGATGATTTGCGTTTCTTCTGCACTGTGCGGCCCACAGAGCAGGAGCACGAGAGACAACCGAGCTGATACTTCCTGTTTAGCACTCCGCTAACTTGAATGGAGATAAAATGATTCAATGCGGCTCTTCAAGACTTTCAAAATGTTAGCGGATCAAATGGGTCAAACTCTGATAGTGAAACGACTCACTTCATGGGGTTTGTGATGTTAAAAAACGGGGGCCAAAGGGCATCACATGATGGATTTAAAGACCTGGGGCGATTCCTGGGGGCCCGGCCATGACTAATTTTGTCACATACTGAGTGTGTGAGCACCGTTATTACAGTATGTGGAGTCTTACGCCTGCAGGATTGCCGTAAGACAAAGCTGAGGGTCATTAACCTGATGTGGTAGCACCTGTTAGGCCTCTACCTCTCTCATCCTTACAGGAAACATTTGTAAGTTTTGGTTTCACACACACACACACACACACTCACACTCACACTCACACTCTCCTTACTATTACTAATGCAGCAGACATTCACATGTTAATAGCCTCACTTATTTAAAAATCAAGTGTGTGACAGGGCGGGAACGAAGTTTTATCACACTAGTCAGAGCAGACAAAAAAAGGTTATTAAAATATTTCCATGTCAGACCAGTTTCCCTGCCTCCAGCTGATAACTTGCTGGGTCAGTTGAAGAAAAATTTCACGTTTAGTACCAGCACATACAAAACGAGTGTTGAATGATAATGAGACAGTGTGAGAGAAAAAACAAAAACAAAGGCGGTTTATTAAGGCAAGGGAGGTCATTGACCCCAGAGTTTGACACAGTCTGTACCAGTTTGTGTGCGTGTGCTTGTGTGTGTGTATTAGTGAGTTGTTCTCAGAGTACGCGCACACACACACAAACATCGTCTTGTCTAGAAAACATGCTGCCTCTCTTGAGTCTCAGGGCAGAGAGGGTATTAACAGGTTTGGTAGGTACGGCACGGGTTGGTCCCAGAACAGGAGGGCTTCAACAGCAAACAGCAAGCACTCTCACCACAAACACAAAAGAACAATATTTTCAATAACTTGACATAAGCAGACTGGAGATGCTTATTAAAGCAATATTTACAACCATGCCTGTTAAGAGATGATTAAATGCATTCCAGAGATATTACCTACTTCATCTTGTGTGACTGTGAGTGCGACTGTGTCTTTGTGTGTGTCAGAAAGTGCACGAAGTGCAAAACCACCACAGACAATGTCAGCAGCAGCTTTTTCTGAAGTAACTCAAGCATTAGAAAAAATAAACCACAAACTTTTAAGATATGTCTCCATCAGCACTCTGACATGTGTTTAGTTTTTAGGTTTTTACCAGAGCTTGAACTGGAATATAAAGATGAGTACTGATAAAAAAAAAAGGTAAAGAAAAACGACACAAATAAAAATGTACAATATTTATACTACTGCAGCAACTTTTCTAATTACTGCAGTTTTTTTTTTTTTTTGGACAAAAAACACTGAAAATTGTTCCTATAACAAATGTTAAAATATGATTGTTTACAAAGAGTTGGGCAAACTATGACTAAAAAGAAGGTGATGTGTATTATACATTATTTTCTCTTCTTATTTCTAGGGGCAGGAGTCACCAGAGGACCCTCATTATGATATTATCACCATACTTTAGTCGCAGTACAATATAATTGTTATGTAATTGTTTTGTGATGAGTATTGTGATAACATATATTGATATATATGAATGAAGCTTTGAAGTATTTGGTAGCCCCACCACAAACCGCACGTGAAACTAAGGGCCTTTTCACAACTGGAAGTCCAAACCAAGGTTCAAATTTTGGTTACTGTGTAAACATTTGATCCGGTTAGTTTTGCTTTCACATTGCAATGATGCAAACGCACTAAAGACCTATATATGACATACCTACGTCCTGTCATCATCACCTGCATGAGCTCCGCCTCCCTAAATACAGCTGTTAAGCCTGTCTGTTGATTATATTCTGCTTTTTTAGTGCTTACATATTATAATGCTCTGTGTTTTTTACAGTTCACTAATTATATTAATATGTGTGTTTTCTTAAGCAACAATTTCATATAATATTGCTTCATGGTGTTTTCTTCTGTTTTCTTTTTGAACTATCCCTTTACTGCTTGTTTTGTATTATGGTTGGTGTTGTGTCAAATTGTGTCAAATCATTTTTTTTTTTTTTTTACAGTACTTTATGTTTAATCATGTATTTAAATTTAAGGCCCATCTAGGGACAGGCACTGCAAATTAGCTTAGGCTGTAAATGTTGTAGTATGCAGCATCAGTGTTATGCTATATACCTGTCCCTGTACAAATACACATGAAATGAAATGAAATGAAAAGAAAAAAAGATGAAAATGGCTGAATCTTTTGCGTTCTGGTTAACATACAATGATTATAGGTGCATGTGAATTTATTTTACATAAAGGTTTTTCACTATCCTCTTAACAGCCCTCCGTAATACATTACCGGAGAGGCAGTGCTTCCTTAATACGGGTCATAAAGTGACAGGAAATAGCCGAGTTAAGTAGATGGAGAGGAAACTAATAGGAAGCTCAGTAGAGAGTAGAAGTTATCTGGTGATAGGCAGACCAGCTGTGGGGTGATGAGCAGGTGGGAGGGTCTTACAAAAGCTCCAAGTCTGTGAGAGGAAATGGAAGGAAGGATGTGCAGCCTGGAAACTTGAGACGGTAATGATTACACACACACACACACACACACACACACACACACAGACACACACAGTTTAAAGTTTAAGACACGCATACACACACACACACACACACTCAAGGACTGTTAAATGTTGGTCTTTATTATCATCATGCGACCTGCGTTAACTGTTATCAGCTGACCGCAGCACAGCAATAAGCTTCAGCGCCTCGCTTTCACAAACATCTGGTCACAAATTCGCCAGATGTGCCCAAACACAGTTATTCAGTGCAGAAATGATCAATTACCACTCTGTGAGTATTCATTTAAGTACAGGCTGTCCCATCTTCACATGAGACATCAGGGTAAGGCTGTATGACAGTTAACAGGTGTGTGTGTGTGTGTGCGTGTGTGTGGTGAATCATGGTCACTTGCAGTATTGAGACACTGGGTGTGAAGGGAGGAGCCCTGGATTGCACTACCCTGAGTGTTAATCATTACCTCACTTCTCACAGCGGCCAAGGGAAAGACTTCCAATGCTCTAAACGCTCATTAGAACAAAGGAAGCAACAAAAAGCTCTTGAGGTCTGATGATATTCTCAATTGTTCATGTGTTGTAAAACTTTCAGGAGTGAGATCTGATACGGTGATGTTAGTGTATCTTTGACTGCAGAGAAAGAGACAAAAAATACACAGTCCTTAAAAGGTCCAGTGTGTAGGATTTAGGGAGATATATTGACAGAAATTGAATATAATATACTGAGTATGTTTTCTACAGTGTATAATCACCTGAAATTTAGAATTGTGTTTTTGTTACCTCACAATGTCTCACCTGTGGTTTCTGTCAAAATAAATGTCTATATGTACTTGTAATTTTTGTGTGAGTGATTCTGTTTGATTGCAGCGGGGATGAGATTCTGTTGGGGTAGATACCTGGAGGGAGTTTATTGTAGTTTTCCAGTTGTATCTGATGAATTGTGTTTGTATGACTTTAAATGCCAATAAAAGCAGGAAAATGTATGGAATTCATAGGAATAGTTGTTTTTTTCAGGAGATACGTGCACTGGCTTTTTCTCCTGATTGTGAAAAGCTTACCGTCTGCTGGATCCAGTTACAATTTACCTTACAGATATGAGAGTGGTATCAATCTTTTTAGCTATTATATCATACAATATTTTTTATTTTTTATTAAGATTTTGTTTTTTAATTCAAAGCACTTTGACAATCAGGAATTCTGACAGATGTGACATAAAAGAAATAAGACCTTTAGCAATTATTAGAGAAATCTCTGGTTTGATGTGAAATATATTTTTTTTTTTAAAAGACACTGAAATGCTCCACTGATGTCAGACGTTCAATGTGAGGTTTTTCCTACGCTGTACGGTACTCTCACATGCTTGCACACCCGCCTACGCTGCTTTTGGAATCATATGCAAGTATTGTGGTATTCCCACTGCAGCTGGATCGCAGCCAAGTTTGTTCTAGACCTTTTTTTACGCCGTAGTTCGCGGCCATTAGGTGTGTCAGTCATAGAGAACAAATGCACAGTTCCTACTTTGCCCCTCCTTGGTTTTTCAGTCAGTGACAAACTGTTCACCGAAAGTCAACTCCCTCCGTTTTTTTTTCTAAACCTGGATGCCTCCACAAACAGCATTCCTGGTCGTTATGCCAACTGCAAAACAAATGACACATCCTTTTTTGGGGCACTCCGACTTTCCTGCCTCTTTCGAAAGCATGGCACGTGTGTGTGTATGAGTGTGTAACATGACTGCTCCTTTTTGCGCTCTACCTGTTGGCTGAAGACAGCGTAATAAAAGGCTCATTCACACCAGCGTGCTTTGTTCAGGATGGATGGCACCTGCATGATAGATTTGACAATCCTCGGCCTTGATAAGCACTGTGATGGGATTAACACCAAACATAAGCAAGTCTGTTTTTGCTAAACACGCTCTCCTCCTTCTACTTTTCTGCTTTCCAATAACATTGTAAAAAAAATTCTACCATTCACATAACATGCCTTCTATTTCATAACTTAAAATTTCAAACCAATGCTACAAGTTTCTTTCTCTACCTAAGAGATATTTTTGAGTGTGCAGTAGAGCTGTAGTAAACCAAACAAAATATTAGTCGAATTAAATTCTACCTAGTCTTCGAACAGCTGATTGGGTGATGGGGGAAAGGCCACTAGAGAGTCACTTCTGTCTGCCTACTTTGTGTTTAAACAGATCTAAACAACAGCAGCTTGATGTCGCTCTAGTGTGTGATTTTAGACAGCATGCCGGCATCACGGCAACAGAGAGGGGTGACAAGCCTGACATGTAACACAATAGCACTCGTCTCCAGTGTGACATATAACATGAGCGGCATAACATGGCAATTAAAATCATTTACCATCTCTGTTCATACTAATGTTGATCTCATCCTCTGCTTGGAGGGTAAAGAGCTCCTGGATGTTTTTACAATTTGTGCAGACATTTTCCGCCACTGTTCTTTTTCTTTGAGTTAGCCGCTAACTGCTGCTAGCTGCTTTTCTAAATCTTATGGCAGAGGGTCACACACATTACACATTGTCAAAATGTCATACGTGTCATGTCCATGGTTCACACCATGAACAAGCAGTGCAAAATAGGGATAATGCCTTAGAAATGAAACACCAGTGATTGTCTGACCAATGACAGTTTGGTCGGACAAGAGCATATCAAATAACCAATCGATCAGCCAACAAGAAGATGCCATATATTGTGCAGTTTGAATGGGCATGCATTATGCAAGCTTCCTCACTCTCAGATGCACATAGTAATAAGTCTTTATCTTAGTCTATACTTTGCTGCTGTGTTAAAAGAATACGTCAGAAAATATCTACCCAATTTCTGAAGGATCTCACACACACACACACACACACACACACACACACACACACACACACACACACAATTGACAGCATTTTTCAGGCCTCTAATACTCCACAGTGAATTATTTTCGGTGGCTCACAGCAGCATTTCTGTGGTTAATAAAGAGATGAGAAGCTGCATCCATCAGTCAGTGGATTTTGTTTTGTTTGTTGCTTTGGCATTAGATGAGGGCAAGCTGTTTCTCACACAAAAACAATGGACAAGGAAATTCCTCAATGTCAGACAGTCACACACTGAGGGGGAAAAAAGCACAAAAACAAGATATAATACTACCAGAGCAGGAAGGCTCTTATTGGTTTGTAGCCATGTGAGGGGGCGGTGCAAGCAGCAGAGAGTAGGTGGAAGAGGGGGGATGGGGGAGATGTTTGGAGGTCTATGATAGGGGGGCTGAGAACAAGGCAGCGTGTGTGATATATGGAGTGGAGCTGCAGCACAGAAATGTTTTGAGGGGGTGCACATTTGCAGAAGCCCTCTCAGGAAGCAGGAGGTTTGCTGCACATGTGTGTGTGTGTGTGCATGCATGTGTGTGTGCGTCTCTCTCTTGGGGGCTTGAGGTTCATGTGGAGACCAGATGTCTGTTCTCCTGTCAGGATATGCACAGAAATGGGGGGATGTCCCAGGGTTCCCCGCCAAAACGATTAGACTCCTGGGACACGCACACATACATCAGGAATCTTTCCCCGCCAAATAACCCTTACGCACATGTTCTATTACCTATTTTGCAACATGTCTCTCTTTAACTTGTTAACTGATATAATATATAATACATATTTTATAATATTGCTGTCTGTTGTCTGGGTTCTTGCTCACCTAACTTTATGTTCTACTAAAACTTTCAGCATTAAATGGTTTGCAAACACAATGTTGACACTGGAGATTTTAAACTGCAAGCCTCGTTCCATGTGGTTTATCACACACCAAAGTGTGGGTCAAAAAGGAGGAGCGGCAGAGCCCACAGATTGTGGATGGCTGGAAATATATATGTGGGCTGGCAAGCGAAAACAAAAACATACCATACATGCTGCATGAGCTGCTGATATGAAATATCAAGAGGCCTGAGCTGTTTTAAGCAATAAAAAGAACACAAGGATTTGTTACTACTACTACTTCTATAACAACTTGCTGATAATTGCATTTCCATTTTTGATTATATTCATCTGCTAATTTGTGATTTAACAAATGGTAACCCTCTGGATATTCTTTGAGATGATAAAGTGCTAAATTTGCAAGGAAAAGAAATCACAAATTTATGAGAAAAAGGCCTTCAGGGCTTTCTGCCAGAAAGTTAGGTAACGTAATGCTGCTGAATGCACACTGTGCACATAAAGTTAAGCAGAGTAGCTAAACAGGCCTGTTCATAATAATGTCATTTTGATGTTGCCAAGATGTCCAGGAAGGACGTCTAACTGATAGCCAGGTAACTTCCCTGGTCGCTACATGATTTTCATTTTGGAATTATTTTTGAACCATAACAGGATATCTTAATTAGATATTAAAACAACCTTCATTCAACATCTCAATGTTTCCCGAGATTCTGTGTTTATAGGTGGCGTTTGTGGTGTAATGATGTTGCTCCGACTTTGCAAAGTGAAGCGATGTGAGTCGTAGGTAAAAAACACACACATTATTTTTCAGATTTTTTTTTTCATGTAAATTCACCACTTTACTCGCAGATAATATTTGAGTGTTTTTCATTTTAAAAAAATACAGATTAAATCTTAGAGAATAACAGCATTAATATCTGATCATTTCTGGGTTTTTCTCATAAATGTACTACTACTACTACTAATCTTGAAGAAAATCCAAGTTTTTTCCTTGTAAATGTGTGACTTAATTTTCAGAAAATTGCTGTTTTTTTCTCTTAAATGTGAGACTTTAATATAAACATAAAGTTGTCCAAGTTTTTTTTAATCATAAATCTATATCTGATTTCCCCCCTCATAAATTCATCAGTCTAATCTCAGAGAACATTTGTGTCTTTTTTTAAAAAAAATAAATTATTTAGTTTTCTCACTAAACTGCGAGAACAGCTTTGGTTTTTTCTTTCTTCATTTTTTTTACCATTATCTCAGAAAATTAGTGAGTTCTTTTCCACTTTAATTTATGACTTTAATCTTGGAAATTCTGCGTATTTTTTTCTAAATTTTATCCCACTCCGTGGGCTCTGTATTCTATTTAATTAAACCTAAAATGGTTCTAATGCGCCATCATATAGTACAACCTCTACACCTCTATAGTTACACTACACTTATGTGACATTGACTCTCAGCAACATGCTTCATAATACTGTTGCCAATGCAAGATTAACCACTGGAGAAAAATCGTCCATCAGGAAGTAGACCAGCTGAGCTTCGGATATGTTTGAACAAACATGGCCAACTTAGCAACAATAAAGACGAACTAAATGAGGCTTTAAAGGTTACAAATCTGGCCACTCTTTGAGTTTGACTGCACTCCTGTGACATCAGGCTGCTGGTCTTAATACAGCCAGCAGCTGGTGAAAGGAGAAGCCCGCAGCAAAGGCAAAGCGAAGGACAGAAGGAGACGTACGGGATAATCAGGTTCTACAGAGTTGAAGATGTACCTGTGGCGGAGGTGGCATTCCAGTGACATGTGGTGTCACAGCAGTAAAAACATAGCCAACAACCATATACAGTATGTTCCTGCTGTCAGAAGTGACATTCCCTGTTGGGTATGTGAGGCAGCTTTGTGCTCCTCCTGCAAATATCTATTTTCATGCCTGGTAAACTGAGACAAGTTCCACTCATATCTGAGTATTGGTACAAGGCGAACCTTCAAGAGGAAAAATGTGACTGAGGCTGAACAAGGCAAATATGAGCATGCAAGCACCTAAGAGGATTTCTAGGTTATAAGGATACAAACAGACACATGTACTGTTGTTGCAGAAAATCTGACTGTCGACTGGACCTACATGTGTCGCTTGACGATATACTGTACACCAGAAGTACACTGCATCACTCATTCAGCATCACCTCTACAACTGAGCATGGTGGCGGCTCCATGCATTGGCTAAGCATTTTAATAATGGAAATATTTATAGCTAGATGCAACAGTGATCTGCACCACATATAGAGAGATCCCTGCTGAACACATGCTGGCAGCATGTTGGCAACAATGGCATTAATCAGACAGTTAAATGAAAATTTTGCATTTAAAATCTGTGAAATGATTGCAGGGGGTTTACAAAAGCTCCTTGTTACTACTAAAAAAGCTGTTTGTGCAGAGGAACTAAGGTCCCTATAAAGCTGAGATACCCCTGACCGAGCGAAAACAAAGCACAACCATGTTCTTTTATAACTCTAATAAGTTTAGTGTATTTCCCTGCAAAATGAGTTCATCTGGTTGATGTTTCCGTACTTGTAAGATGTATCTTTGGAAATCAGAACGTCACCAAATTTGGGCTGGATGTTCATAGACAAGTTATTATACAGTGGGGTTGCAACAGTATGAGATTTTTTTACGATTCAACAAACATCTCACGGTTTCACTGTAATACAGACTTATTATTTTTTATCAGTCAGAATGACCCTTGAAGGAGTGAAAACTAAACTAAATTTGGTGACATTCTGATTTCCAGAGATACATGTTATAAAGGCAGAAGCTGTTCTTTCTAGAGAAGCCTTCATTTTCACTACTTTCGTTTTTTGGGGAGAATCCTAACATCAACCAAATAAACTAATTTTGCAGTGAAGTATTCTTATATAACTTTCAATTTAAAAAACAGACATGTTAGTTATAAAAAAAAAAACATGGCTGTACTTTTTTCAACTTCAAGTATCAGAAAAAAACTAAAGCTTTGTTCCTCTAGTAATTTACTGCTTCCAAACTGGAAGAAATGTGACTGGTGATTAATAGGTTGCTGTATGAGTTTCAGACCTCTTTGGCTGCTTAATGTAAATCTGGATTCGAGAAATTAGTTACTTCTTCAGGGTGTTGAAGAATCCTTTCATTTGTGTTTGTAAGAACAATTTGTGAATCTAATTGGAGTATAAATGATGATTAAATGTTACATGACTAAAATAATTATATAAATAGTATAATGGAGAGAATATTAAAGAGTCTACAAGTGCACCTCTTTAGATTTGAGGAAGACTGAGAAGAGCATCTGTGATTGGAAACAGCACAGATCCTCAAATAGCTGATTAACCTGAGCAGCCCTGATCTGTTTCAGAGGAGTGTCGGCCTTGGCCTCTCTTTGCAATCATAATTGAATTCTGCCTAATGAGAGAGGGATGGGAGACATTTAGAAAGGAACAGCAAACATGCTGCAAAACTTCAGAGGCACATGACAGGGCAAAGAGAGAGCAAAGGAGCAAAGCTTGTGTGTTTCCACTGTGTATTATCAATGAATATCTCAAGAGGGAATATTGGATGTACTGCTATTCACATGCTTTCACTCCTCATGGAAAAAATAATCTGCCCCTCTGCTTGGCATCCTTCTCCTTTGGCTCATATTTTTAATTACAAGCTCACTATTTCCGAGAGTCATGGGCAAACGAGAGTGAAACAGAATCAACACGGGGAAGAGGGTTTCTTACAAGAACGGCAAACAGACCTTAATTTTACATTAACCATACGCACCGCAGTGAGTCCATCTCAAACATCGCAAAAAAGGAAAAACTATCTTTCTTAAAAACAACGCATAACAGGCTACGAACTGCATGTTGTGTTTCTTAGACAATATAAACAGTAGGTACATATATATTTAATCCCCTCACAAGAAGGCGCCCTATTTCTGTCACAACTATCAGGACTTCCTGTTTTCCAAAGGAAGTATGAGGTTGTGGCTGACAGGATCCCATCAGGCGTGAGTGACTGTGGCAGGGCCCGCATACCTCTCAGACAGAAATAAGACGTTGTAATCTTCACTTTAGTCAGTAAAGAGGAAAAAAAAAATCTTTCCATGCAATGCTTGACTTTGTTATTTCTCCTGGACGGCGACAACAAGGATCAAGAAAACTCGTGTTACACCTCATGCCGTTTCACTGTATGCTTGGAAAACAGAGGAAACCCTCACAAAGACAAACGGCAAGAAAAAAACATAGATGTGCATTTGAGCAAACAAACACTAAAGGAGGAGGTAGGGGTCAAAACAGAGCACAAGCAAAGGGCAAAAGTGAGATGTAAGACAAAAAAAAATGTAGGTTTGGCAGAACAAACAAGTTTGGCAGATTTTAAAAACAGATTTATAATGTTTTTTCATCAAAGAATGTTTTGATTAAAACTTGCATCTTTACGAAAAGCCTTCAGCTTAGAGCTGCAACACTGATGTCACTTTGAGGCTCAATTAGCTCCGTTACACTAGTATTCAGCCTGGTCTTACTCCCCCAGTATCAACATTTGCTGTTTTGGCATTGTACCCAGTGTTGCTATAATATGCAGGAGATACACTTAGGCTTCAGTATAAGATGCACCAGGCTTTTAACCTACTCAAATGTAAACCCATCCACTTTATTTTTAGAAATTCAGAGCAACAAAGTAGTATAAGAGGTTTGCTAAGAGTGGAGGGGTCCAACAAGGACAAGACTTTAACCCTGGAAACTGGTGTTTGTGTCCTGTGTGAAACTAATGGCACGTTTCCACTTCATGGTACCGACTCTACTCATCACTGCGTCATCAATGCACGGCATGCACGAAATACCCTCAACAGTGCAAACCCAAGCCCGCCATTTTTAAACAGCCAAGCTGTTGTAGCGGCTGCAGTTTAGTATCATTTTCTTTTTCTTCGCAAAAATAGCCACTACAAAGATCCCGCCATGGTCGCTCAAGGAGGTGCAAACGTTCCTCACCTTGCTGGCCGACGAGCATATCCAGCAAGAACTAGATGGGTCCACGTGTAATGAGAGAGTTTGACAGCAACTCTCAGAGCAGATGGCAGTGCACGGCTACCATCGGACCTCCCAGAAATGCCAGGGAAAAAAAAAAAAAAAAGAAAAGCGATAAAGGGTCTGTCAAGGACCTAAACAGCCGGTTTTGGGTTGAACCGGAGAAAATGGAAGTGGTTCGAAATGATGGACTCTATATATGGCCATAGACCTACAAACAATGAGAGGGAGGGCAGCTTGGACTCTGCTACTGCTTTGTTAAACTCCATGATAGACGACAGTAAGTTCTTTTATTTAACGCTCAGACATGTTTTCTCATAGCTGGCTTGCGTTGTTATATGCAAACTTATAATAACACCAACATGTAACACAACAAAGTCCACACAAAGCAGATAACATTAGCTGGTGCTGTTGTTGCGTGCTATTGTTTACATTCAGTTTTTCTAGAGATGTTGCTATTTCGTTTTGGGCTGCAGTAAGTCGTGTAATTGACAAGCTCGTAACAAGCCTAATCTTGTCACGTTATTGCTATAAATAATAAATACTGCATGTACCATTTAAAAGTCAAGTTTAAAAGACTTTTGACATTTTTTGTTACGTCTGTCGTTAGTCACACCAGTCGACTAACTAAGGTCAACCACAATCTTTTTCTAATCCAAACCAAGTAGAGTTGCTGATTTGAACCACTGACCCCATCTTTATTACGTTGGCGGACTTACACGACTTGCTGCCCAGCTCCTGAGTGAAGATACAACACGAAAGGCTATACTGTCCTTATGCTAATGCCAGTGGCCTCTGGCCAAGCGTCAAAATATGACAAGTAGAGATGAGATCACATGCTAAAATTACTATGAACATTACACTACACGTGCACATAATGTATCAAGATCAAAGTCAAAATGTATTTTTGAAACTTGTTTTCAGAGACAAATCACCCTCCACCCATAAAATGGAAACAGACGTCTAAAGCTGGGGAGCTGGGAAAAACAAAATCGCTATCCTCTTCCTTTCCTGGCTGCTAATGGTACCCAATAACAGACAAACTTGCAAATTGAAAGCGAGACTTAAAGGGATCAAACTTAACACCAATGGTGTCATTTTTCTATAGAAATTATATTGTGCAATGAACATTTACTTCGTAATAGTAAGTTAAAGAAGACAACTTGTCTATTCCTACTTTAAAATTAAAGGAAACATTTAGTCAAATGTGCCGTAAAGTCATGATTAGCTTGTTTTGTTTTATATCTTTCATCTGGCAGTGTGCGTGACTCAACATGCAATGACAAAACGCGTCATTCTTATCATCAATTGTTGAAACAGTGCTCAAAATTTTCCACTCAAGACACGCCGCCTGCATGTTCCATCTACATTTTCCGGTCATATAAATCATCCTGTTTGTTCAGTGACACATAAATGCTTTGAATGCAGCAAGGTGTATCTACTGTACATAATGATGGTTGCTGGGTTAGCACGTGTTTACATAAGGACGTAACTAGGTTAACTATGTCAGGTTGTTGTTTTTTTCTGCCTCAAAGGGAGCTTGTCCCTTCAGTTACATCCCCACCTTTCCATCTTTAGTTTGCATGTCAGCATCATGTCATGTGTCCAGGCAAAAGTAGAATTATGCAAAAATAGGGCTTCAGGGGCAAAAGACAAGGGCTGCTGATATGAGGAGAAGCTTGACAAGAGATCATTGTCCTGCTTCTGATTGTATGATCAGCTTGCCGTGCATCAAAAGACTCTTGGGACACATTTGTAAATGAAGCCCTGAATTTGTCCTCTTATTTTATGAGAAACAAGAAAAAACCCATCATAATAAAGAAGAAATGGGCCAAATGAGGACAGCTTGTAAGAGCACTGAAGGACGTATGTGGAAATCAGGGGACAAACATCATAGAGAAGAATGAATGAATGTCTTGATGATGGCACAATAGAGAAACTAAGGCAAAGGGAGTTAGCTCGCTGAGAAACACAGGAGGCCATGTGAATGGGGAAGAAGTCTCTGTCCCTCCCACACTCCAGTTACAATCTGAGGCCAGCTGGCCTGGACAACTCATCCATTCACTACGCTTCCAGGAAATAAAGAAAAGAAAAAACAAGACTTTCAGAAAAAAAGACAACAACAAGAACAAAATCAAGTTATTTTGTTGGAGCTCGTTCCCACAACTAATCCCGAGTGACTCTTTCCTGCACTGAAAACACCGACTCTCACCTGCCAACAATCAACTCAGGTGTGAGGTGAGTTTAATGTTGTTAAGAGACAAAAGACCCCGGATATCTCAGGCTCATACAAACAATCATCATCAGGTCAATTCCCAGGAAACAAGGAGCATGTTTATTAGTGAAAGTGTTGACACTTGTGTAAAAATGACCAAAATTCACAACAAACAACCCAAATCGATAGAATAAATGTTGGCAGTGAACGTTTTTGTAAACCAAACAGATGGTTACATTTGCATGTTTCATATGCAGAGGATATACAGTATTATAACTTTAGTGTTATATTGTGCTTAGGTTTAGACATATAAACCTTTTAGTTATGGTTAGGAAAAGATCACTTTAGAATCGTTGATATGACGTGCGAAACATACAAACGTAACATATCTGCAGTTTTCAGAAATGTTAACATTATATTCTGACGACTGGGCTGCAACAAAACCATACACCAGGGTTCATCACGAAGCCAAGGTTTTATCGGAAAAACTGTACTCAGAGTTAATGAACTGTGAAAAAAGAAAGAAATGGAAAATTCCCCAAGAAATGGGACAAGATACACAAAAATTTAAGAGACAAGGCACAGTCAGGTGCTCGACAACCAGGGAGATAAAACATGTACTACATTTTTGTACCCTGACTTGGTGCTTTCACTGAAATGATACAGTTAATCTCCTACCTCGGGTTCAGCGCTCAGCGAGCACTGTGCCCGGTGAAATAGTGACTCTTCAGCAACCAACACAGGAAAATCTCAAAAATGTTCATTAGTCTTTTTGTGTTTGTTGCAAGAAATTCAAATATTTTTATAATGCAGCCATTACACTACCAGAACCAGACATGTGAGGCTGTTGAGAAAGACTTTGGCCAGTTTCCTGGCACAGTTTCAGGCTCCATGTTGTTGGAAAAGGTCTTAGTGAGTGTGTGAGAAATAGATACTGAAAAGGGGCTCCAACTTTCATTTTCAAGTTGTTTTGTATGTAAATGTGTGGGAAAATATCTCCCATGAAATGCCAAGATATTACTCTTAAAATGATATTTATCAGGGCAGAATATGGGAGAATATTAAAGTTCATTTTTAAACTTATAAAAACTGTATGTCCTTATTTATATATATAAAAAAGTATATGGATATTTTTAACACATTTTTATTTGATAAATTCTTAACTGGAGCATCAGTATGCATCCTACTTTTTCCTTCCTGCAGCAAGGACCACGTCTTCACCGGCGCCACCTCTAAAGTGAGTGCAGTGAAATATTTCCATACACTCTGGTCAGAAACACTTCCAATAAAACTTTTAAATAAACAGCTCTCGCGAGGTGACTAATACACTGCAATAACAAGGCGAGAGCTTGGCAACAGAACGCAACGCGCAGCATCAGCTCGGTCTTGGATGTAGGTCACGCAGTCATAAGCGGAGAGAAAAAAATACTCAGTAAGGATGTAGTTCTGTATTTCCATTTCAGGTAATCTTCATCATCTTCATCATGTAGGTGACTGGCTCTGATGGGAATCTGCTAACAACAGTTTACTGTGGTTAAGTGGATGGCAAGAGACGAAGGGAGCCGGGTGGAGCTCAAATTTCTCAAGGCATGAAAGACGGTTGAATGCTCGGCGGGAAGGCTGTCATAATGGAATGACTGCCTCTTTGTTCTTCCCCTACTTGTCCTTTATCACCAGGCAAGAAAGACGGGTATTTTGTCTTTCTCATGTGCTTCTTACAGGTATGCTGAGGTTTTGCTGCAGGATTTATCTGTGAGGCCAGTGACTACTGTATATTAAATTCATGCAGGAGAAAGGTGAAACATCTTTGGCTAAAATATCACAGAAGTATTTCACCGCTAAAGAGATGGCCTTTTAATAAAACCGGGATGCCTGTGCAGTACAAAGACGCAGATACTTTATCATTGATGCTATATGACCGGAGAAAACGGAGAAAGAGGACGCTTTTGTTCAAGAGGTAGAAAACCTACAACTACCAGAATGCACTCTGCCACACCGGATCAATTAACACTCCCTCTGGTAGGTGTAATGCAAACTAGTTAACCCTTTGAAGCCAGTTTTTGTGTGCTTCATTTAGAAGCCTTTCACAAACCATTTTACACTTTGAACCCTGAGCAATTTCTTTAGAAAACATGGGGGAAATGGCTTGTTGCCTTCTTCCCATATATTTAAAAGAAATCAAACCAATTTGCTCAGCTTTCAAGGGGTTAAATTTTTATGCCTGTTTCTCAAAACATGTGAGGTGAGAAATCGGCAACGCAGTGACAGAATCTTAGTTTCTATTTGATCAGCGCTGCCTAATTTCACTGTTTGATCTCAGTTTTTTCAGCCTTCCTTTTTACAGTGCAGGAGGCAGTGTGGTGCCCACTATTAGTTCACAGATTCTTGTATTTCAGTCAAACAGTGCACTACAATATGTTTCATTAAACCTTTTAGGTGAGGCATAGGCAGTGTAGTAACATAATCTTGATTTATATTCAGTGTGTGCTGCATAGTTTTACAGTTAGATCACATTTAAGTCTGAGTTTGAGAGAGAGAGACGGAGAAAGTGAGAGGAGCAGGTCTGTCTCTTGGATCACTACTATACTCTTTGTGGCAGGATGAGTGGCGGGCAATATGAAAATGCAGAAGTACAGCCTGTAGTTTGAGCAACAGCCCAAAAAAGCCAGCGAAACTCAGCCAGATGATGCAAACTGATGCAAAACACGTCATCCAGCGGAGTTTCGCTGGGAGGAATGGAGGGATATCGGGGCACTGGTTAGTTCATCTACACCTACGAGCCACATTGTTTTGATAGAAAGCTGGTGAAAATTGGCGAATATCCCTTTAAGGGGCAGTAATGCTTGAAAGACCTACCACAATGTGATGAAAAAGAAGCTCCCAGGACTGGCTCAGCTTCTGGTTCACCATCATGTCAAGGAAGTCATAGATGAAGTAACCTGTGGGGATAGAGAGCATTTAGCCAACTCTTATGGCATCCTTATGACCAGTGATTCATTCATCAAACAAAACATGACAGATGTATTCAACATGAGAAGCCTCCAGCATATCAAGTGCGTCGGGGGGGGGGGGGGTGCTTCCATGACGACAGCGATGGCAACCAAGATGTGTCTTGGAGAGGGGCTATTCATATCCACCAACCCCACCCCTTCCCCCCGCCACCAGCCGTAACCATGGCAACGCTGTTCACGATGCTGGAAAAATAATGAACTGTTGAGGAAGGGGACGAAGGGGTGCGAGGGAGCTCAGGGCGCTGGGGAGACTGGAATTAACCTCATAATGCTGGAAATTTGACACCAGGACCCTTTTTTAAGTCTATGTGGCGACATGTTTAGATTCACCATAAACAAATGTCCTTGCTGCCAGCCACATAACTAATCATTATCTGGTCTCCGTAATTGTTCTTATTGTTTCATAAGAGCTTTGACAGTGAAGAGGAGGGACCTTCACACCAATGTCATCTTTACAACAAAAGCCTGTTTCTCGCAAGAGGTCAAGTTTGGGTCAAGTTTAGCCATAAACAGCCAATTGGAGCATGTGACTCGTTAAATTAAAGTGGCAATTAACTGGCATCTCTTCTCTTGTTGTATTTATAATGGTTTATTCAGTTCTGTTTGGCACTTTTGTATTTAAAACATACATGTGCAACGAAGAATGACAGAGGAGGAAAATGTGATTTTGCTTTTTTAAAGTAAAGTTTTACTCTTTATGTTCTGCAACACAGACACTGTGCCGATGTGAAGCCCGTGATCTGCACAGCTAATGTCCACACTGAGAACAAAGAAAAAAATGCTACTTGACTCTCCATTGATTACCAACCAAAGCCTGAACAGGACAAAAAAAAAAGGTTTCGAGTGAAATCCTCAAGCAATGCATTTTTTTTTCCATTTAAGATCCTGTGGAGTGAGATTCATTGGCATGTTTACATAAAACCAGTTATTCAGACAACCAGGTTTCAGGCTGATACAACATAATGTGTCTGTTGGCATAGCCCAGATAAGTATAAAGGAAACTGATAAAGCTGAGTTACTGCAGCATGTAGACAACTCATGTGGCATTTTGTTTCTATGGTCTGTGTAAAACTGACTCACAAAACATTATGAATACTTCTCTGTACTGCCTCAACAAAATGTGCCAGTGGAGCAGTACAATCCCTGTCAGCGGGACCGTTTTACTGTATTAAACATAACTTTCACTTCTATTCTATGGGTGAAACACTAAAGGTAGAGTAATTCTCTCTACCAATTTGGCTATTCATGGCAACTAAGAAAATATTATATTATATATAACAAATATATATATATATTATATATATATATATATATATATATATATATATATATATATATAATATATATATATATATATTATAAATATTATATATCTAGCAAACACTCAAATTGATATTATATTTCTGTAAGTTGGTCTTTTTAGATGGCTAAAATACCTTTGACAACAGAAATAACCAAGTTGGGGAAATTTTGGACATCTCCGCAGTTTAACTAAATTGGCAGTCGTCTACCTGAAAGTGATGGCTGTTGTTAGTGTGATGTCACAGTGATGATATATAGAGACCAAAAGTGTTTTTTGTACCAGGCTGCAAACGTGTGTATTTCTGCTGTTAAATCATTTAAACATGGGTGTTTATGGGGATTGACTGGCTTCTGGAGCCAGCCTCAAGTGGCCATTCAAGGAGTTTTTTGCACCTCCACGATAGCTTCATTTTTCGGCCTCAAAAGCTGCTGCTTGGCTCCTCTGCAAAGACATTTTTCTAGGCATTGAACAAGGTCACCATTGAACAAGTGAAGAATCATTTAAGGCATGCCCACTGCGAAGTTTGCAGCGTGGTATCACAGCGAGCCGGGCTGAACGCACATATCTGGAGAACAAAACTCCTCCCCGATACTTGCTGACGCCTCAGAATCACACCACATCTCTGGTGGGAGGGCTCAGAGAAGTACTCCACTTGTTTTGTGTGAATGACTCCCCTTTCTGTTACCACTGGCACCGGACGAGCACGGCTCGCATAAATCAACTGACTTTTTGCGCAGTTACTGTCTTAGTGATGTCACATGACTGTACGGGGTTACGCCTGGTGCCTGATAATAATGGCCTCCATTGATCTCCACATGCCGACACTGCCCCTCGACTTTGCCAGCGTCCTGGGCTGGGTTTCCTGAAAGAATGTCAAACATCCCGGGAATCCTCGGGGAGCCCTTGTTGACAGGCACACATCCAATAAATTTGTTGATTTAAGAAGGCTCACGTGCCACTGGTTTACTCCAGAATACTTTAAGGATTAATGAGAAAAAGTGAAAACAGGGCGAGATGCTATTTTAGGGAATGTGGTTTCGCATGCACACTTATGTCTGAGAAACCTAATAAAATCAAGAAAAAATCTACAAGATAAGTCAAAACAAACATTGTAAATGAGGTCTGAGCCAAATTGAAGGTAAAAGATAAAGTACAAACACCTTAAACACACCCTGAATGGATGATGCCCATCTCTAATTCATTCATAGATAAGACAGTGAGAATGTTTAAATTTGAAAAGGCGATCAGCAATCACGGTTCCCACTCATTTTTGACCAATTAACCCCTTAAAACCTGAGCAATTTGGGTTTATTTCTGTTAAAAACGTGTTAAGGAGGCTATGAGCGACAAAAGAAGAAATTACGCCAAAATTGGCAAGAAATTAGTGAAAGGTACAAGAAATTTACCTGAAAATTATCTAATAAAACAAAAAAAGCAATGAACAGCAGTGGGAGTTGAGAAATGAATAAATGTGTAAATGTGTCAACAGCTTTTTCATTGAGGGTTCAGGGCAGCACAGATGTGTAGAAGGGCTTCAGTTTACTATCTGCCCCACTCTTACAGATAATGTGTTTTCCATGTTGGCGTCAGGAAACACTAACACTGTAGTGATTGTGCCATTTATTGACATTATCGTTATTATTATTATAGTCTCTTATTCAACTGACTAAAACAAATTAATCCATGTCAAGTTAGAACTTGTATGAGCTGGTTTAAATAAATGTTTTACATGAACTACATTGATCTACACCTAAACCATTCACATAATGTCACTTCCTCATCTCCCCTTATGGTGGCAGCACCTATGGGTGCACTCTGTCTCCAGCCCTCCCCTTCACCGACACCACCACCAGCCCGTTCAGACACAGCGGGACACAATTTGTGATTCAGCATTTAACACTGTACAAGTGCAGACAGGCTACTCACCGATCGAAAACGACACCAGAGCGTGAGAAAACACAGAGTAAGTTTCTATCAAATCTTCAGCCATCTGTGGGTGGAGGAAGAAGCTGGAAACATAACACACAGACATACAGTTTGAGAAACTTGATTTGAGAGTGTTACCTTTACAATTAACGTCATTTAAGTCAGCTTTAATGTGTGTGATATGCAAATGATCTTATACGCAGCTCTTGGACAGTTTGCCATAAAAATACATTACTACATTACAATAAAATCACTTTCAAACGAAATACCTGCCCTCTCTCTGGCAAAACCTGTCAATTACTGTCAAGAAAAAATTTAGAAAAAATAAATGTATGAATCAGTTTTAATTTGCTGCATTTTGGTGAATGGTTGTGCACCAATCTGTGTCTTTTCTGTATCGATTTGTGCTCAAAGTGTCTTTAATTTCATCAAAATAAAAGTCCTCTACTACTTTTTTTGTTGCACATATGCACGTTCTAAATATTGACGGGGGCGTGTCCCGTGTCCCCTCAGAAATCTACGTGTATGCTGTCAGCATCTGAGTTTCACATGGAAAAAACACCTGCGGCGTGATTAATGTGCACAGTAACCAGTATGTGTATTTATGTTTTAACGTTTGTTTTATTTATTATTATTATTACTACAATTACTAGTAACATATTTTTTCCTTTTTCTCTCTTTATGTCATTATGTTAAGGCAACAAATATCCATAGCAGGCTGTTAGGGTCTTTGAGTGGAGGATTTTCTATCAGGGTGTTTTCAGGTACCAAACAGTGAGTTTTGATGCTTTTTTAGACGTTTTTTAAGTTATTTTTTATCCAAAGTTAAGACTGATTTTTGGACAAATCATATTTTTTGTTATCCAAGCCCTGCAGGTGAAGTAAGTAATATATATGTAGTCTCATGCAGAGGTAGGTTTTATGGAGGAATATGATTATTCATGTGAGTTAGGTTAATCTACATTTTTGCCAACAGTTAAGTGCAATAAAGTAAAAAGACAGTAGGTTTTAATATTTGTAACATCATAAATGTGAACTTGAATGCAGGAAAGCTTCACTCATTTTGATGTAAAGAAATTACAACATGGATAAATTAATGAAACCTCAAAGCAATTAAGACCCAACACATTTAAATGTGAGACTATTTGATGACTTAAAGTCATAACATTGACTTTAAGTCATTTAAGTCACTCAAAAGTCAAGACATTTTTGACTTTTGAGTGACCTGTAGACACCCTGACTGAGTCATGCGGGGTTTCTAACTTCCCCTGTATAATCTGTGCTCTATGTGTTTTATTATTCTTTCGGTTTTCTTTTTTTTTTATCACTTTCTTTGTGTGTGTAAACTCAAGCTAAACACTAAAACTAGGTTGTCAGTGCCAGTCATACAGTAGGATTCTTAGGGACTTTTTGTCATTTATGAGAGATTAGGGGAGGGAGAGGCTCTTCAAATTTTTTTAAGCACTGAGGAGGAAGTTATGTTTTTTGATTTGGCTTATATAGAAGAGGGACAACCAACTTTAAATGGTTGTATTTATTTTAAAATACCCCCAGAACCCTAAAACCCACAAGTAAGTTTTAAGGGAAGTGTTCTTGAAAAATCTCCTAAATCACAGCATTTATGACAGGAAGAAATTGTGAAATATGGTTATTTACGGTGGAGGAAGGGTCATTCCTGTTAATCAGGGCGTTTTTAAAAAATTAATCATTTTACAGCCCTATTTATATATCAAAGTATATATATATATTCACTTTGATAAAGTACCGTCCCTTAATACATCAATAGCCTACATCATATATTGTATATAACTCTATTCCAACAGAAGAATGGCAGAAAAAATGAATACAATTAAGTCAAATAAGAATTAAAGAAAACATATAGGCCTATATAAAGTAAATTTTGGTAACTGCCGTGTCAAACACCAGCACCCATTTAGGAAACCATGCTGACAAGATAAACACATCTGAACAATTAACTTCCAGCAGGTGCTGGTTTGATTAAAAACAGTTTGAACTCACCACAGCACTGCCCATATCGCAGTGATGAAACTGTGTACGAAGGATGTGGAGATGTTTCTCCACTTCCACGCATTCCTGTGGGCAGATTCAGGCATGGGCAGCTTTTTGACCCCTTCGTTAACAAGTCTGAAAAACCCGACGGAGCTCCCGGTGGTTAAAATCACTGAACTCAACTCCATGGCTGGTTTATTTAAGACTTCACGGACCACAACTGTCCCACTGTGAGCGGAATAAACGGAGCTACGACTGCGGGTCCACACAGAAAAACGACTATTTGTTTGTTCCACACGACCGAGAAAACTACGTTAACATACCGGTGTAGTCCCAATCATTTCAGGCCACTCGCCCCCTCAGAAAAGCGTGTGTTTCGCGGTTGTTGTCCGGACAGAGAAGGCGTGGACGAGTCTTTCAAATGTCTTTCACTGACTAAGTGTTTGTGATGTTTTTCTGTAATGAAATTGAGCTCTGTAGCCACAGGTCGGACCGGTAGAAGAGGGTGATAGACGTGCAGCCTGCTTTACGGTTGTGACATCGTCCTGTTGTCAAACCTCATCCCTCGCTTGTGTAACTTTTTGACATCAGTAGAAACCAAACGACGGCTTTTCCCCGCCCTACTATAAAGGGGCGGGGCCGCGAGCACGTTTCATCTGTTGTGTTGCGTTCACGTGCTGTCGGAAATATCAAAAAAATGAAATACATGCTAAGTACATTAGTATTATTGTTATAGTTTGGTATTTCCATTGTTTTTTTTTTTTTCATTTTTAAATATTGTTCTGATTCTGTTTAATTTCACTTAGAATTACAAAGTGGATCAGCTCGTTTATGTATAGTTTTATTGTTTAAACATGTATTATTTAGTTTTTATTACTCTGGCTAGCCTAGGCCTAGTTTTAGTTGGATAGTTTTTCAAGTATATACCCCAGTTTCAATAAACATTATGGGCCGATGCCTCTTTATGCTTGTTGTGTTGATTAACCAGTTCACCAATTTTGATTAAAAATAAATACAAAAATATTTGGGGTTTTTTCCCCCCACACTTAGTTTGTGTTTTTAGTTTAGTTTTAGTTAGCTATAATAACCGTAGTGCATACAAGGAAAAACTATCATTAATTCTTATTTTATTTTCAGCATTTGTTAGCTTTGTTTTCAAATAGAATTACTATGAAATACCCACCAGGGCAGGTTTTGTTCTAATGTATTTTATTACTCACAGAAACACTAAAATGATACACAAAGTACAATCTGAACAAGGAAGTTTCATAATACGAAGAGTACTTGAAGGCAACATTGTTTCGATCACGAACCACCGTGGATTTATGGGAATAGTAGGCTAATTTAGTTCACATGTAACTGGAGAATATGTAACGCATTTCATAGTACTTTAATTTAGCACATCTATTATATATCTGGGTTGTTTTATATTATAACTGTACCTTGAAACATGAATAATTTATCTTTCAGTGCTGGTTCATTCTGTGGAAGTGAGGACGTGAATGGGCATGGACATGAATGACTGCTGTAAAATTTTGGGACACAGCGCCACCGTCCGGTTCAAGTTAGTTCAAACAGCAGGGGGCCTTCAGGACAGGAATATGGAGAAGTTTGTTGTATCACGATGGTAAGAAATGAAAAAGATGGGTCTGTTTTTGTGCATTATTTCTTAATTTCCGTTTTACATGTTCGAAATAAATAAAAATCAAATCAAATCAGCGCCTTTTTATCTTTAAATTGTGAACAGACATTCATGTACACATGGTCATTCTTGTACAGTTAAAACCCTTTAAAGTTCTGCTTTGCTTTCTTGTCTGCAACCATTTGGCAGAGCACGTTTTTAAATGAAAATGTGTTTAAATTAACTTAACATGATTAAGCTATCTTTATCATTCGTTTGAGGTATGTTATGCTAAAAAAAATAAAATCCACTCGATGTCTTTACCTTTGACAACTGGATGGACATCAGTTTTCGTGTGCTGCAGTCAGACACCTTTCACTAGGAATAAACCTCTGAAACATGAAGAAAATGGGGAAAAAAAGAGAAAAATGAAACTACATTTACCTATAATTTAATTGATATTTATACATTATGTTACAAAAATTTTATTTTGGGGACTTTAAGGTCAATTTTTTTGCTTGTATTTTCCCCCTTTGGCTTTCTGCCTTTTTCAAAGAACTTTTTACTAATTTCTTGTTGTTTTTGGGCCATTTTTTGTCAAGTTGCTCATTGCCTTCTTCCCATATTTTTGAAAGAAATGAAGCCAATATTGTCAGGTTTCAAAGGATTAAAACTGTATTCTTTCCTGTTTCCCTCTATAAAATAAACAACTTATATACATAAAATAAATACATAAGAGGCCATAAAAAGTCAATTTAACCTTAATCAGGAGCTGTGGGATATGAATATTCATTACATTATGACAATGTGTTCATGTCATGAGGTTTAATGTATTCACGCACAAACAGCCAATGTACGTGACGTTGTCATGTAGCTCAAAGTCTTAATGAATGGTGCATCTAATCACCTTCATCCACAGACTTGGCTGATGCATAATGCCTCCATCCCTCCTCTGGTTGGTTGGTTGTGGGAGGAGCTCGCGGTTGGCACGTGATTCGGGCTGGATGTCACGTGGGTCGCTTTCCTGCGCTCGCTCTTTACTGACCCACGCGCTCTCGGTCCTCTGCGGAGAGCGGGGATACTTTCCAGCGACACATGCATCATTCCTGACTGTTGTTTTTGTTGGCAGAAAACAGGCGAGTACAGCTGGATGATTTAAGTTTCGGCAGTTTGTTACAGCTAAAAGTAAGCCATCACATGAAGCTCGTGTTAAAGGCGAATGGCAGTCTGTAGAAAAGCCGGTTTTGTGATGCTTATCGTGGCTTTAAAACCTTTCGCATCCTTTAATGGATCCTGTCAGCTTCATAGCAATGTCTCAGCTGCAGATAACGGACGGAGAACACAGTGTGAAACGTGCATGCCTTTTATTTGCGTATTTGTTGTTTATCTTGCATTATTAAATTCGTCAATAAGGTTTGTTTTGTCACAAAGGCTTTGTGAAGAGTAGGTGAGTTTCAAAACAACGACCAAAAAATGGGCATTCAAGAATTTATTTGTGTTCATTTGCGAAAAAGTAAATATTCAGCAAACAGGCTTAACACCATTTAAATAAATGTTGTATATATATATAGGCACATAAAAGCTCAAAATAGCCCGTAGCACCATCTATTAATGCATAATAATCTATGTATTTGCCCTATGGTTTAGACATAGAGTTAAAAAAGGATGACATAATGTAAATTCAAAATAAAGTACACTACATGAAAGTCTTTAGTGTATCTGTTGCAGGGCGTGTTTATGGTCCACCCAAAGCCAGTTGTGATTCAAATCAATTTTGTTCTCTTCATGTGGCTCATGTGCTGCAGGAATGAGTCAGTGCCAAGAGTCAGGTCAAGGTGCGGAGCAGGAGGAGGAGGTGACTGACGTGGTGTGTCAGGAGGCTGACCTGAAAGATGGACAGTAAGTCATAACACTTTGTCTTACTGCAAAGAAAGATCCAATTTTTGATATATCCACAGCTATAGGTAAAGCAATTTCTTGTCACAGTATTTCATCTTCCCTATTTAATTTATATAAAGGATGAAGGAAGTAACTGTGGGGGAACAGAAGGTGTTGCTTGTCCGCACTCGGGGTCAATACAGTGCTGTTGGAAGCCAGTGCTCTCATTACAATGCTCCTCTTGCCAAAGGTAAACCTTCAATCTCTGTAAACACAGATCTGAATTCTAAACTTTATGAGATCTTATTTTGAGAAGTGTTAATTGCATGCTCTCTAATAATCCAGGGGCATTGGTTGGCGACAGAGTGAGATGTCCGTTTCATGGTGCTTGCTTTAATGTCAGAACTGGAGATATCGAAGAGTATCCAGGTCTGGACTCTCTGCCTTGTTATAAGGTAAAACATGGTGATACAAATCAACATTTTATGGCACCTTACATCTCCTTTACCAGGAATAAATACCTTTTAAACTCAGTCATATTTTTGATGCTCTGCTTCCACATTATTTCTGTGTATTTGGTACAAAAACATCACATTGTTTAAACCGTGGATTGAAGCTTGAAAGCTGTCGTTTTAACAAAAACATGTAGTCATGTAGTAGAGAAGACAAAGGAGTTGCAAATTCACCCCCTGCAGATGAAAACTGCATGCAAATACAACATTTAGCTTTAAAGGTATCTCGATGGAAAGTAGGCCCATTTATGTATTTGCTCAAACAGATGATCTGCTGTTTCCAATACAATCAAAATTTATTTATACAGCACATTTGAAAACAACAGAGTTGACCAAAGTGCTGATTATCAATAAATAGATTAAAAACAATACTAATGAAAATAATAAATAAAAAAATGGCATAAATATCCGAAGAGAGGACAAACGCAGACGAAAAATGGCAGTAAAACCACAACGTAAAACTACAGAAACTGTTAACTCTCATACAAGGTCTGAGAAAGCCAAGGAGAATAAATTTAACCAAGATTTAAAAACAGGCAAGGTGACAACATACTTATCTGAACATTTTAAGCCTGTCGTTGTGTATGCACATTTAGATTAAACACCATTTTGAGCACACTGTATTTAACCAATATTTTATAAGTAATAGGTGAGGAAAGTGCAGGTTTAGAATTTCTCCATTTGTATCTGTGCTACCAAATATTAGCATTGTATTTCCTCACTCTTACAAAATACTTCCTTTTTTTGTAGAATGGATGCTACATTTCACCTGCTGAAGAAACACTGATCTGGGCCTTTTAGATAAATGACCCCCATTATTCTGTATACTTCTGTAAAAATCACATTCTGTATGAAAACTCTCTCTTTTTTATAATTTTACAGGTAAAAGTTGAGGATGGCAAGGTGTATGTTTCCATCAACAAAAAAGTAAGCAATAGCAAGTTAAAGAGATAAAAAAAAAAAAATCTTTCAATGTTTCCTTTTGTTTTGTGATAAAATACACTATTTTTAACTGTCCCGTCTTTATCCGTCCGTTAGTCTCTGAAATTGATGAAGCGGGTGAAGACGATGTGCAGCATAGTGCCAGAAATTAAACACACCATCCTGCTGATAGGAGGAGGTAAGGACTAGATGTCATAAACACAATTAATAAATGAATTAATACACATGCATTTTGGGGGCTCAAAAATCCCTACTGGAAAGTTTTTTTAAAAAAAGAAACAAGTTGTTTCACTGAATTTGTGATGCTGCCAGTGTAGGAAGAATCCAAAAACTGAGAAAAATATTGATAAATTGAAGTCTAAGGGGTCTGTGTTACAAACATTAATTTTGGTGGTGATGTATTCCTTTAATTTCCTTCTCTGAATTAACCCTCTGGGAAAAAAAACACATTGAATATGAACTTACGTGTTCAGGCCCTGCCTCTCTGGTTTGTGCTGAAATACTGCGGCAGAACTGCTACCAAGGTCGAATCGTCATGGTAACCAAAGACAACCTGCCTCCATTTGACAAGCCCAAACTGAGTAAGGTGAGAACTCAATCAGAAAGGAAAGGTAATCTGTATTCACCCTGCTTTCTTTTTCTTTTTGAGTAAGTTGATCCTTCCGTCAGTGTTTGCAGACAACCTGTACTTACATGCAAGTTTTTTGTTTTTTTGTAACGGCAATGCCTCTTTCAGGCTTTGAATGTAGACAGCAGCAGCATCCTCCTCCGGAGCGGTGACTTCTATCAGCAGTATGGGATTGAGGTGTGGACACAGAAAGAGGTGAGACGATGTTTGTGATTTATTCTCCGTCAGTCCTTCTTGTAGAAAAAATGATTCTTTCTTTGGTCACGTTAACAAATGCGTTTTGTGTTGCAGGTGGTGTCAGTGAACCCAGCTGATAAGGCGGTGAAGCTGAGTGACGGCACTTTGCAGCATTACGATCAGCTTCTCATCTCGACTGGCTGTAGGTGAGAGTAAACCCTCTTGTTCCTCAAGTCTTTCACAAAACCACATTTTTAGATTGTTAAGTCACACTCACTGTTATAAAACTTACTGAACAGATGAACAATAATGAAAAAAATCATGGAAAAAGAATGTCCATGTGACAACCACGATGAGTAAGAGTTCTTATTTTATTCACAGAGCGCGACCGCTCGACTGTCCTGGATCTGACCTGAAGGGAGTAACATTGCTGCAAAGATATGAAGATGCCAAAGAGATTCACAACTCCTGTCTGGGCCAGAAAGCCGTTGTGATCGGAGCCTCCTTCATAGGTTAACAGATTCAGTTTCTCTTAACGCAGCAGAGTGAAACACAGGTTGTGCATCTTTTAGCTTTGTTGTTTGATGATCGGGTGTCATCACCTCATTCAGAGCCACCTCTCTTAATATTTAATCTGCTGTGTAAATATATTTACAACTCATATACTCACGCCAATATTGCAGACTACTGAAGTGTTTTTCATCAACACATTAGGTATGGAGGTGGCCTCTTACTTATCAGACAAAGCTGCCAGCGTGACCGTGGTTGGCACTTCAGGATACCCGTATGAGCGATCTCTGGGACCAGAGATTGGTAAAATGACCATGCAAGTAAGAAACACTGACCACAGTTGTCTGTCTCTGTCATCACTGAATGTGATTTTATTAGCCGGTATTGAATGAAACAAACTTTTAAAGCTTAGTTTTTTGTTTTAAGATGTTGGAAGAACAAAATGTAAAGTTCTACATGAACGATGGAGTCACTGAGATCCAAGGGGAGAACGGCAAGGTAACTCCACTTTTACTGTATTAACAAAGGCCAAGGATAGTGAACTTGCTCTGCCTGGGGGCCACTTTTGCAAAATGTCACTGCAGCCCCACACAGGTCAGGTGTATGCGGGGGAGTTTCTAGGTTTCGAGGACATTCATGTTTTAGCCCAGACCTGTGCTGGGGGCTGGGAATCCTCCTATGGTGCTTCTTTTAGTTAAAAAAAAGTAATGCTTTTTAATGCATTCTGACACCTTACTTACTTTTGAAGTACAAGAAGCTCTGTCTGTGCCCAGAATATGCTCTAGGCTCCAAGAGTGTGGAGCAATGCATAACCGAATGGTATATGTTTTCCCACAGCGGGCTGACTAAATGAAATTCAGCTATCTTTAATGCTAGTTACACTTGTGCTTTTTCTACTGCGACATGTTAAAATGTTTCCTGTAAAAAAAAGTCTGTTGTCACTGAAACAATAAAATAGTGTAAGTTCTATTGCACATCCCTTAATTACTCTTTTTTCCAGGTGAAGGCGGTGGTGCTGAAGAGCGGCAAAGTCCTGGAGGCTGATGTGGTGATTGCGGGAATTGGTAGTTTTATTATTTTACTTACGTGTAGTTGTATATACTTTTTATTAATATTAACACAAATCATTTGGGGAATATTTTCTGCAAAAATCAAACACAAAGACATCTGTTTTTTCAGGTGTAATCCCCAATTCCGACTTTTTGTCAGGAAGCAATGTAGAAGTGGATTCAAGGAAAGCTGTGATTGTTGACAAGGTAACCTGCTAGAGAACATAAAGTAGAGCCAGAACTGTGATACTGACACAGCCTGATGGATATGGTTCAATTTAATTGCTTGTTTTTGGACAAACATTAATATAATATATTACATGAATCCCTCAGCTGATTGTGTCCAGGTGATATTAACAGCTGTGTGCTGTTTATACATTTCTTACACGTGTCGGATGTTGACGCTCCTGCTGTAAACTCTTTGTCTCAACAGTTCATGAGGACCAATATACCAGATATTTTTAGCGCTGGAGATGTGACCTCTTTTCCTCTGACCATTCGTGGAGACCAAAGGGTCAACATCGGTCACTGGCAAATGTCACTGGCTCAAGGTAAGAGAGAACCACAGCTCCATATTGTGTTGCTCACACTTCTTATCATGTTTAACCTTATCAAGCTTGTTTCTTGTGCTTTCTTGGGTTTTTTTGTACATCAGGAAGAGTAGCTGCCTTAAACATGCTGAACAAACCAACCAAATGTGAGTCTGTTCCTTTTTTCTGGACTGTGTTACTTGGGAAGAGTATCCGATACACAGGTAGAGTATTTATTGAGGGAAAGTCACGCTTGCTTCAGAATATTAAACTCATATAAACCCCTGATGCTAAGTCTCATTTCCTGATTTCATTTCCTCTTTCTAGGCTATGGAGAAGGATTCACAGAAATCATATTCAAAGGCAAAGTGGAAGAAAGGAAGTTCCTGGCTTTTTACATAAAGTGAGCAGCTGCATAATAACACCTGATGCAGCTAAAAATGAGTTTATTCTATTTGTCCTCAGTTTCTTTCATTTCTCCTTTAACAGAGATGGGGCGGTGGTAGCTGCGGCCAGCCTGATGTTCGACCCTGCTGTGGCTCGTATTGCAGAACTGATGGCTACTGGTCAGGTCTTAAAAAAAGCACAAGCTCAGTGAGTATCATCCTGCTGTCGCAAAAACTAGAATATATGTTTATATTCTGTATGCACAAAAATAATGATGAATTCCACAGCTGTGTTATGTCATGTAATTGGGAAACTTGCATCCTTATTGCTTATTTAGCCATTTCAGGGCAACAGAAACAAGTTGTGAACACATCAACCTTTTAAGATAATATGCTGATCCTGTTAGCAATGTTGCTCATTAATACATCCATCAGATATGGAACAACGTGTTCATTCATTTAGAGGCATGTTTCTGTCCACTTCGGGAATTTAAGTTCATTATACACTCTCTTTTTTCTTGGTGTTTGGGAAGTATCTGGCCTTTTAGCTATTCACCAGCTTCTCATTAACTTTGTCTGTCTGCCTTTTGCTCTTTTGGGCAGGAAGCACAAAGTCAACTTTTAGAGTCAGTCAAGCATTAGAATAAACCCAAACTGTTAAAGTAAAACTTTTGGAAACAAAACCAAAACAATGAGCTAAAGATGCTAGAATGCTCTGTGGAGCTGAGGGTGATACCTTTCTGTGGGTCCTTTAATGCGAGTGACACCTTTCACTTCACACATAATCATTTGATCCACTGTCAATATGAAAAATATTGATTATAGCAGCTTCTATACTATAACTCAGTTGGTATAGACTAGGTGCGTCCAAACTTTTTTGAATGGGGGCCAGTTGAGATAATGAGAAAATATCTAGAGCAGCTGCTCCATCATATGGATTTTGAAAAAACAGACAACATGACCGTTCCCCAAAAGTGTAGCATCCGTATCGGTCATAAAGCCCTCGACTCATGTTGGTGAATTGGACATGGGCTAAACTAAAAACTCAAACTACACACCAAAGAAATTTTTACCAAAGATGGTTTCTGACACTGAAGGGTAGTTCTCATTACCTTGAAGTTTGTTCAAATGATTGTTTTGTTTTAATGAGTATTTCAATACTACAAAAAAGGGATTTTCCACAATTGCCAGCTGTGACAGCCAATCTGCACGCTCGCATTCAATGGGGCTGCTCGCGATTGGTTGAACGGCTGTTTTGTCAGGAACTTCCCCAGATTGTTACTGAGCAGACTCCGGTTCTCAATGACATCACCAACGCAAGATGGCAGCGGCCGAATCTTGGATATTTTGACTTCACTTAAGCATAGCGCCCTCCGCTAACATGGAGGGGGCTGGCTTTATGACCAATACTTCAAAAAGCCACCAGGGAGGCATTTTTATTATACATTCTTTGATATAGACAGAGACAACGCCTTTGATTTTGACACCTGTTATCAGAAACCAGGTTGACATTAAATGCATGTAAACACAGGAATATACACTATTGGGTCACTTTATGTTTGATGTAAGCATCAAACCCCAAATCAAATAGACAGACTCATAACCTGGATCCTACTGTTTACTGATTATTTGTTTTCTCGCCTCCTCATCTGTTCAGGGCTGATGACTTGAGCTGGCTGCAGATGTAGCCAGAGAGCTGCTGTATCTCTCCAGGAATCAGTGCCAAATCAGATTGCTCTGTTTATGGCCTCAGGGCGTCTGAAAGCCAATCAGACCTCTGCTCTTACACAAAGCATTGTAACCATGGCAGCAAGCAGAGGTCTTTGAACTTTGAGCAGATTTAATAAATCTGATCTCTGTGTAACGACCGTAAGACAGCAGTTTCACCTGTATTCATTCCAAGTTTTAACTACAGCTGTACTAAAAGTGGGTCGTCTAAATGGTCACAGTGTGCCGTAAATATTAACTTCACAACATTAACATTTCTTTGAACTTGAAATTATATTACATAAACATTCCAACTCTTAAGTATTTTTTCAGTGTAATCACAGTTATGTAATAATAGTAATTTTATCCACTTAAAAACATTCTGAAAACAGCACTCCCCCCTTTTTTTAAGTTATGAGTGACATTTTAAAAAAATGAAACTACAAAGGTCATTTAAAATATTGCAGTCGACAAGTAAAATAATGCACGTCGACTATTAACAGTTTATTTAATTTAACTTTTACTGAGAATACCTCCTGTTTCTTTTTCTTTTGAATGCTTGCTTTAACACCAAATGTTTACAGCAGACATGTAGCTTCTTATTTAGCCTTTATCATATAACTTGAAAATCAAATCCACATGAAGAGAAATCAAAAGCACTTTTTTACCTTTGACTTGACTTAAAAATAAAGTTTGTATGCTTTAGCAAAAGCTCGGCTATCTTACAAATGTTTCAACACCACTGATGATCCATATCTTACCGTAGTTACAGTTGTTAGCCTGTGGGTGCCGAATGAAGATGTGTTTTCTGTCAGGGATATTTTTTTCTGAAACTGTTACACTGACAATAAACCATCACTCATCTGTAAAGAACCTGTGCTGCCTCATTTTAGATTTTGACAATGCGACATGCTTTTGAAATGGTTGTATACCAAAACACAATGTAATAATCATGTGTATTTGGAATATTTAGTGAAATATCGGGGAGTGATTATTAGGCGTCTGATTTTTATTTTCACTTGTGTCATACACTGCTGTTCTGTGTCTATTTGTCCCCGTTTCTGTCAAACTGGCGTTTCGGTTACATAAGCCCTGAAATGCAAGTAAGAGAACAAATCCTGGTGATGAATTTTCAAAGTCTGTTTTAAATTGTTTTCTCTTGTGTTAATGACTTAAGAACAAGTGAAAAAAGGTTTTGTGTGTATAAAGTTCCTTACAAAAATAATTTATTGAACAAGTGGGGAAAAAAACCCCGCTGGGATCACTTTTAAGATACCTCGCTTTTTCATCTGTGAAAAAGGTGGAAAAAAAGCTTTGACAGGCGATTTTATTTTTTTTGTCAGGATCCTTTTTCTAAGAGTTTGTTATTGTAATATTCATTTCAGCCACAATATGCTGAAGCACACACATTTCTAGCCAAAAGGAGGACATAACTTGCTAACACACAATATAATATGTACCTTGTGTTTAGAGTGAATTAAAACACCAGAAACTACAGGTTAGCTTTGAGTGGTCCAGTTACACCTCCTGTCTGAAATGAGTATTACAAAAATAAACTTTTTTTGAGAGTTTCTTTAATATTTTATAAACTACCTTATAGGGGCAGTCTATTCTTAGTAGTCTTCACTCATTTTCATCATTAGCTGCAAATCATTATAATTAAACCTCTCAGTTTCATTTCACACAGTACAGACGATACAAAACACAAAATACAGACAAGCACAAACACTGGCAAGATGCTTTAATTGTTATGTTATCTCTTGAAGCTTAGAAAGTTAAAACAATTAGTACAAAATGTATATTTTTACTATTTGGACACTTATTTGTTATATCACTGTGACAGTATTATCCTGTTAAACAGCTCTTAACCGTAATGTTCATAATATTATAAGTAAGTGATGACGAGTACATAAATAATTAGTCTGTAATGTTATTACAATCAACTAATCAAACTCTAAAAACATTTGTTACAATCTTATTTTAGCTGTTCTTTGGGACAGTTAAATGAGCTGCATCTTTATTTGCTTGTTTTGGAGCATTGTCTCACTGAGGCTCCCAGTCTGTCAGCCAGCAGAAAGGGGTTGAGGTGGCAGTACTGAGGAACAAATGGAGAAATTGTAGAGTCATTGTTACATGAGAGTGAAACAAATCTTTGGTTACAACCAAAGTTTTCACTGTGGAGATGCAACAAAGGGTTCTTTTATTTGTGACTCTAGGCTACTCTGTGGTTATTTGATTCCTGCATGCAAAATGTGGCTCAACTTCCCTCTTTCTGAATGTAGTCAGTAGTTGAACCTTGCAAAATTAAAGCATTTTAGCCAAAATAAACCCAGAACATCAGTTACCTGTGGTGCTGACTCTGAGCTGGACTCTGTTCGGTCTGAAGTCTGGATGATGAAATCCGAAGAGAAACGGGATCTCTGGAGAATTGCTGCCATCTCTCCATTTACCTCCACTGCCACATCTTTCTGCATATAGCACAATAAATTAAAAAAATATATGTTTGAATGTGAACATATAGGACTTTTTTTTCTCTAAAATGAAGAAAGTATAACATATAGATCCACTTTTCCTATTACAGTGCCTTGCGAAAATATTGACTCAGTTTTATTTGCATTAAAACCTGTAGTTTAAATGGATTTTTAAATTTGGACGTTAGGTAATGGTCAAAATTGTTGAGGTAAAATGAAAAAAAACACGTCTAAAATAACAATATTAATAATTATAATAATAAAAAAGACTAAAAGGTGATGCATGTACATGTATTTCCCTTTGCTGTTAAGTTCCTAAATATGCTTTGGTGCTAAAAATTACCTTCAGAAGTCATTTAATTACTGAAATAAAGTTTAGCTGTGAGCAGTCTCACTATATGTGCACCTGTCATGAAAGGCCCCAGAAGCTGCAACACTACAATGCAAGTGGCACCATCAAGACCATTAAATCCATTATTACAAAACTGAAAAAAATGTGGCAAATGTTGGGGGAGGGGATTCTTTTGCAAGGCACTGTATTTGAAATATAAGCCACAGGTTAGTAAATGCTCTTGTGTAAACAGTGATAAAGCAATTAAATACTGTCCTGGTTAGCCTTCTCGGGTAGAACTTTTATATTACCTTGAAACAGTGGGAGGAATCAAAGTCCAGCTGATCTGGGAAATCTGCCACCGTTCCTCTATAGGTCACTGTTGCCCAAGACAAGGCTGGACTTTTGGGCAGCTTAAAGAGCCGGTAAGTGCCTGAAGTGTAGTTGATGTCACCTGCAAAATGAAGAACTGGCTCAGCTGTAGGGTGAAAATTATTTTTGCATATCATCAAAAGTTTAGCGTTGCCACATATTTTTACCAATGAATTTTCAAAACTTTTCCATAACTTTTCTATAATATCTTTTTCTGATTCCGTGACTTTATTTAAGTAATTTTAAAAGGGTAGACCTATAAACACGCACTTCCCACGTATTTGTGAATAAACAAACAGCTATTGCCTGCTATCTTAACTAGCAGGCTCCTGCTTCTATCATACGTCAGTAGATCAGGCTGCCATATAAGTAAACTTCACAAAACATCCTTTTGAGGAATAGAAAACCAAGATCCAATCAACAGTCACACAGTGCTAAGAAGTGCTAGAATTTAAATACAACATATTTTGCATAATGTTAGACATGCTTTGGTAATTTTATTACCATTATTTAAACAATAGCCAAAACAATGTTTATTCAAAACTTTTCCAAAACATTCTGTTAATTCCAAACCATTTCAAGGCCTGGAAAATAGTTTTCCTTATTTCATAACTTTTCCAGGAATTTCATGACCGTGGGAACCCTGAAAGTCAGTGTTGCCTTTTTGTTACCTGCTTTTGCTTTGAGCTCACAGTTGTGGACCACGATGTGACTGGCTGAAACAAGGTGTGGCGTGCTAAAACCTACGCTGTGAGCCAATGAAATGAGATCCTGCCAAAACAGAGAACCACCCATCCCTTCACCTAAAGGCGAAAACATAAAAGGTCACACCAGAGGACAGAGGTGCAGGGATTCTGATCTTTCACACTGAATTTTAGATGATGTTGTGATGTTGTTTTACCCCACAGGACTGTATCTTTCTTCATGTGATCAGGAATGACTTTACTGGCGTACATGTCACTAAAGTACAGTTCACCTCCCTCCTGTAAAAAAAACAGCATGATGAGAACAAAAACAGTGTACATCGTTCTTTATACACATTGATGTAAGCTGGTAGAAATTCTTTGGACTAACCTTTAGGACGTTGTAAGCTTGCTGCAGCACTGCTCTTTTGTCAGGACACAAACAGATTACACAGTTGGATCTGGATACATGAGAGAGAAAAACAGTTTTGTTTATCTAATCAAAATTGTTTTATTGTAACAGACCACTGACAGATGATGTAGAATCATATTAATGTTTTTAAACCTACAGCACAACATCCACTGAGTCACTCTGTATGCCAGCTTCACTGAGCTTCTCCATGTACCCCTGGACAAAAGTCACGTTGGGCTTCTCATAGCCAAACTTCTTCTGATGATACTCGATGTACTGACGAGACGCTGCGATCTAAAGAAATGTAAGAAAAATCATTAGAAAGCAAGGAAATCAGATGTGAAACGGTGTGTGTACATGCATGTGTAATCACCAGCTCCTCTGTCATATCGACCCCAGTCACATGTCCGCTCGGTCCAACAAGTTTACTGAAGGCATAACAGTCTCGACCAGAGCCGCTGCCGAGGTCCAGGACTGTGCAGCCCTCAAGCTTCGCTGGGAACGGAAGACCACAGCCGTAGAATCTGGAGAAAAGTATTGTTTTAATGGCAACAGTGCAAAACCACACAGATAAGATGATATAAGATAAGATAAAATAAGATATGATAAAATATTTCTATCTTTCAGCGGGAAACTTGCATCGTTACAGCAGCAAAGTGGAAAGTGCAAAACAAGAAGCAATGGTAAAAAAAACACAATGCAACGTAATAAGCAAACAGTAGAAAAAGCAAAATATGACAAATAAACAGGCTGATTTACATTACTGCACATTACTGCACATAGCAAGTATAGATATTGCCAAGTTTCGTATATACTGATATTGCACCTTAGTGATGGATGATGACAGTAAACAGTAAAAAAAGAAACTCATAATAAATAGAAAGGTTCACTGGCTGAATTTACATTATTGCACAGTTTAGCGTATCAGTAGTCAATGTGCAATAATGGGAAGCAAACAGGTGTTATAGAGACAGCTCTAGAGAAGGGTTACAGCAATATACTGGTTTAAAGGTATACTGTAGTATGAAAATTGATAATTATATGAAACTGTGATAATTTCCTCTGCTAGCTGTAATGATCCATTACTAGGTTTAAGCAAATAAGTTATATATTTGAGTAATGTAGGAATTTCGGCACCCTGGGCAATACAGGATGATTAACACAGTGTTTTTTGCAGCAATAAGTGTAATCCTCCAATGTGTTCACAGAAAGGTTTATTAGAGCAAGTGAGGCAGAAATGTTTGCAGACCTCACTCAGCACCTCTCATACAAATAAGACCATCTGTTGACATGTGTGTGAGAGAGTTGTGTGCCAGTGTTCAGTCACCGCTAAAGATGTATATGAAGCAAAAGTAAAAGTGAGATAACACACAGTACCTCTTGGTGACCTCCGGATGAACCAGGGTCAGTGCTTCAGTGACACTCGTTGGCATTGGGCGGCAAGAAAAACTGCAGGAAGCTGCACTTGTTTGCAAATCAGCTGAGGACTCCAGTCTGCTGCCATAATACTTCTGCACGTATAATAGTCAACATGTGTGGTCAACAAGTTACAATAGGGGTCGACCGATATTGGTTTTTCAGGGCCGATACTGATTATTAGTAGTTAATGAGACTGATAACTGATATTTGTAACTGATATGCAATTACAATAAAACTGAAAATCTTTCTGTCAATTTTTAGAGTTTGGAATATAACAAACTCCTACACGAAACTTTGTTTAAATGCCTTTGGCAAATGTTTAATTAAAACCCAGACTTTCAATATCATCACAGCAAGTTCCCAACAACTGAGTTTTTTTCTATTGTCAAGTGAAACTTTAAAATTAAAAAAAATGAATAAATAAAACTAGCTCCCTGCGGTTTTTCAAAAGTAAAAGTTCCTCCCATGTTGACACTTTCTTTGCACTTTAATTCAATCATTAAAATAAAATGCCGATATAGATAATCGGCAAAATGCCATATACCAGTCCCAATAACCGGCCAGGTTGATAATCTGTCGACCCCTACTTTACACGTGATTTAAAGTGTTAACTACATTTCTTTACAGGTTTAATTAGATGATCACATACAACAGTGATTTTGATTGAAGAAACATCAGTATTTTCACTTTCAGGAAAATCAACGGTTGAACCACTGTTGTGCTGATATGCAATGTCAGAGCTGCTTTTGCAGAACTGAACTCTGGACTGAGGACTTAAGTCTGAGTCTGAAACAGACTGAAATACCTTCACGTTTTCCCGCACGTCGTCACAAGTCGCCATTACTTCCGACAGTGTTTCAAAACTATAGAAAGAGCCTCCAAACTAGCTATGTGAAGTAGAATCGCTCCGTGTTATGAATGACAAATAACGTGTCAGCGGTAATGACCTGCCCCTCTCTTTCTGTCTCTGGATGTGATGAGCGACTTCTACGCTTCCGGCCAATCTTATTTTTCAGAATAAAAGCATACAGCACAGCAAAGAAATAAACGTAACACCAAGCACAAAGCAAAGTGATTCTGTAAACAAAAAGTAAATAGGGTATTTCAGTTGACGGACGGACGGATGAAGGAAAAACTGGATTTTGTTATTTACTTAGAAATAAATCCTGGCCATTACATCAAGTTGATATAAAATAATACTGGACTGGGCATACAAATCTTATGGAAAAATAAATAATGAAAAAAACAAAAAAACAAAATAGCAATAAAATAAATGACAGAAAACAACAAAAAAATTAGGAGGCCAAGGTCTATTCAGAAAATAATCCATGAATGTTACTCTAAACATGCAAGGCTTGTTTGGTCTGTGTAAATTTTACTGCTTTCTTGAAATGTAAGAACTCATTCATGAAGACATGGAAAAGTGGTCTGGCATTAAAAAGCTCTATCTGTGGATAAATTGTTTGGATTTTGTATTTAGTTGTACATTTACTTAAGTACACTTTGATACTTTTGATACTTTAGTACAGTAAATATCAGATAATTTAAGACTTTTACTCAAGTAAAATATTTTAATAGGTGACTTTAATTTCTACTAATTCATTTTCTGGTAAGAAATCTGTACTTTTACTCAAGTACGGCTTTCAGATACTTTATCCACTACTGCTAATATGTAATTCAACCCCCAGGGACTATTTAACGCATTTTACGCGCTTTTCATTCTTCTATTTAAATTTCTCCTGTGTTTGTGCATATGGTATAAATTGTGGAAAGTTGCATTTAAGTTTGATCTTGAAATTTCCAGCTCAGCAATCATTTTTGTTATTTTGTTTTTCATCTAAAAATAAATATGGTGGCATCATGACAAAAACCTGGCACTTAAAGGGTTAAAATTCTGAAAATTCATCATTATTTGATATTTACGTTTAGGGCTGATGTTGGTTTAAAAACTCAATGAAAAATGAAAATAACATGAATGTAAAATATTTTATTATTTAATATAAATTAAATATATTAATATTTTGAAATGATTTTGAAAAGCGCATTTTTTTGCACAAAGTGATACGAGTGTGTATAGTATTAAAGCGGGCCCTCAGGGTTAATAATGAATAGAATGAATGCTTTACTCGACATGAAGTTTTTACTGTAAATCTTTTTTCCCCTATGGATTCCCTTTGCAACCGCCAACATGTTGATTAGTAACTGTAATTTAATTACATTTATTTTATATTTTTAATTATTGTAACTAGTTACATTTAACTAGTTAGGCTACTCCACAGCACTGCTGATATTTAATTTAAAGATATACTGTATACTGTTGAAACCCTGTAGGCTTCACTCCAACACTTCAGGAGGCAGTAGTGCGCCGGAAACGGAATCATCCGGGTACTTACAAAATTGCGCTCATCCAAGGTTTGCGTATTTTTCGACGTAAAGCCCTATCTCTTTTGCGGAGCGACGTGCTGATATCCAGCGTATCTTTTGTCTGTGATTTCCGCTGAACTGCGTTCATCGTGTGGCCGCCGTCGTTCGTCGTGCGTGATCCAGTTTTGTGAAGACGAATCAACACAACAGTGAATCGGAAAAAAAGGAAAAAACAACAACTGTGAAACAGAAATGTTGTGGTAGCCGAGTGTTAGTGGAACACGGTTGTCTTCAACGTTAAGAAATCACACGGGGAGTGAAGGTAGCGAGGTGTGTGGTGTTTTAAACGTTTTTGTTACTTATCAATGAGTCGTTAGCCGCTATGCTAGTTTTAGCAGTTGGCTAGCTCACCGCTTCATCCACGTTTGGCCTAATCAACAAATAGAGTCCATTTAATGCTTTGCAAACTTGGTGTGTAGCGTATTGTAAAGAGTGCATAAATCGTAATCTGTGCTGTAAAGTTTAGTTAACGGGCAATTAATCAACTCTGTTATTTTTAAAGTTGTACATAACGTAACACTTAATGCCGCACGGGAAGCCATGTTAGCTAACCGCTAGCCAACTTGTAGTGGTTATGTTAGCATTTTTAGTCAAGATAATGTGCAGTCATTGCATAAAGAGACCAGTACCAGTTTGAGTTAAAAATCCACCATAAATATTATTGTAATATATAGCGATTTCTCCTTATTTGTGCGCGGTTTGGAGTAACGTTACGAGGCGGGTAACTGTGTTCAAATTTAAAAGTGTATAGTTTAACAGTCTGGCTCTTATGTTATGATTGATTTCTTTATTCTGTGTCATGCACACAAACGTGCTCAGCCCTCATGGGTTTACAAGAAAACTTAACAATATTGTTGCAGTGATCAATCCAAAATACATTTTATCTTACTGTTAAGTCTTCAAACATTATTCTCTGCCTTCTATCCCAGGCCAGACAAACAAATTCAGCCACAACAAAGGTTCCCTTCTAAAACATAACTAAAATATTTTATAGTCATCCATTCAAAAGAAATAAACATAAATGGAGGTCATTTAACTAAAAAGGACACTCCTTATATCTTTGTATGCAGGACAATAAAACAAATAAATCAACATCACGTTTTAAAGTTAATGTGATTACACTGCTTCAATATTTTTAGGGGCAGTATTCAGTTAAATTCTTTGTCTGGTGTTCTTTCAGTGGTGAGGTGCCATGGCGGCTACCTTCCCCTACAGAGGGGTCCCTGCAGGGATGCCACCAGGTGTACCCCCACCTGTGCCCGTTCCAGACTACATGTCTGAGGAAAAACTGCAGGAGAAAGGTATGTTCACTCAATGCAGCACATTCCTGGTATGGTTCAAACTATAATGTCATATCTCAAATGGACATGTTTAAATGTGTAATTTTGTTTTAAATGTCCTCTAATTCTACAGCAAGAAAATGGCAGCAGTTGCAGGCAAAGCGCTACTCAGAAAAGAGAAAGTTTGGCTTTGTGGATGCTCAGAAGGAAGACATGCCACCTGAGCATGTCCGTAAGATTATCAGGGACCATGGAGACATGACCAACAGAAAGTTTCGCCATGACAAGAGGGTCTACCTTGGGTAAAAAATTGATCATAAAAGTCCTTAGCTGACTAACATCTGTAGATGTACTCTAGATAGAATGTAATGCACATGTAAGCTTTAAACTGTTAATTTTTGTTCATTTTTCCTTTTTTTAAATTTTTAAAAAAATATATATTTGCTTGTTGGTTAAAAAGGTTCATCACCACTGCCTTAACTCACTGTGTATCTTTTCTTTTTGTTCCTTAGTGCCCTCAAGTACATGCCCCATGCAGTACTGAAGCTGCTGGAAAACATGCCCATGCCCTGGGAACAGATCAGAGATGTGCCTGTCCTCTACCACATCACTGGAGCTATTTCCTTTGTGAATGAAATCCCCTGGGTCATAGAGCCAGTCTACATCGCCCAGTGGGGGTAAGAGAGTGTGATCCTATAATGTTATCATGTCTGTAGTACATGGCACTTGTGTGAGAAATGCACACAAAGGGCATTATACCCATGTATATTTCTAAGATATTTCCAATCATCTGCATCCCTTGTCCTCCTTCCAGCACCATGTGGATCATGATGCGACGTGAGAAGCGTGATCGTCGGCACTTCAAGCGTATGCGCTTTCCACCATTTGATGACGAGGAGCCGCCGCTAGACTATGCTGACAACATCCTTGACGTGGAACCATTGGAGGCGATCCAGATGGAGCTGGACTCTGAGGAGGACTCTTCAGTTGTGGAGTGGTTCTATGAGCACCAGCCTCTTAAAGACACTGCCAAGTAAGCCATCATGTCACTCTTTAAAGACAAACATTTTAAGTTTTACAGCTGATGTGTTGCTAGCAGAATAAAACAACAATTCATTTGTACCATCTTCAGGTTTGTGAATGGCACCACCTACCGTCGCTGGCAGTTCACACTGCCCATGATGTCTACACTGTACCGCCTGGCCAATCAGCTCCTCACAGACCTGGTGGATTTCAATTACTTTTATCTGTTTGACCTCAAAGCCTTCTTTACCTCCAAGGCTTTGAATATGGCAATCCCTGGGGGGCCGAAGTTTGAGCCTCTGGTCAGGGACATCAACCTCCAGTAAGGACCTCGTGCCTTTAATTAAATACTGACATACAGATTTTACACTGTTATTTTTATTGGTTTGTGGAACTCACTTGGAATTACCACCACTTGCTTGCTCACACGTGTGATCACGTTTCTTAGACTGTTTAATGATTTTGCCTTTAGAATAAGCACATTTCTTGTAATTGTTTGATTGTTAATCCTGTTTTACACAAACAAAACAAACTAAGAATAGATGCCGGATGATCTGTGCCTCAGCTGATCCCTTTCTGTGATTACTGCAGGGATGAAGACTGGAATGAGTTCAATGACATCAACAAGATCATCATCCGACAGCCTATCAGGACAGAGTACAAAATCGCCTTCCCCTACTTGTACAACAACTTGCCGCACCATGTGCACCTTACCTGGTAAGAAATAAGCAAACAAGGTATTAGGTCATTAAAAAACAAATTCAATATTCAGACGTAACTTGGCTGAATGCCCTGACCGTCTCATCCAACTGCTAAAATTGCTCTAATATCGTTCACATTGACTGTAAGAACTGAGCAGATACTCATGACTTCACCTCTGCAGGTATCATACACCTAATGTGGTGTTCATCAAGACTGAGGATCCAGATCTCCCAGCGTTCTACTTTGACCCGCTGATCAACCCCATTTCACACAGACACTCTGTGAAGGTAAGTGTTGAGGATTGTGGCTGATTGTCCATCTTTGACAGCTCTGAAAAGAATAATTTATTTCCGTCATAACAAATCATGTGAAGTTCTGGTTAAAGTCCTCTTACAAAGGCGCACTTGCATTGGTCCGCTTGCCTGTGCGTAAGAACTGGAGGAATATTAAAATGAATGGTGAATTTTATTTATTACTGGCTGCATTAGCAGTTAGGCCTTTATCATTCAGACATTGCTTCTAAATATTCTTAAATTTCGACTTCAAATGAATTTGAGGTAAAACTCCATCAAAATGAAAATGTTTGAGATATCTTTTTTTTTTTTGTAATTTAGCTGTTTATTTCCAAGTCAATATTCATCAACTCACCATTAAATTCTTGTTGTAATTTCCTGCACCTGCAGAGTCAGGAGCCTCTGCCAGATGATGATGAAGAGTTTGAGCTTCCTGAGTATGTGGAGCCCTTCCTCAAAGAGACCCCGCTCTACACAGACAACACAGCCAATGGCATCGCTCTGCTGTGGGCGCCGAGACCCTTCAACCTCAGATCTGGCCGCACAAGGCGTGCCATTGATATACCGCTGATCAAGAACTGGTGAGCAAACTCCCAACATTTTTGTAACGAGACTAAATGTGTTGTGATTTACTGATTGCAAACAGACTGATAATTTTTGAGACGTTGTAAATGGTAGGTGTTTCATTATTCTACAGGTACCGTGAGCACTGCCCTGCAGGACAGCCAGTGAAAGTGCGTGTGTCATACCAGAAACTGCTCAAGTACTATGTGCTCAATGCTCTCAAGCACAGACCACCCAAGGCCCAGAAGAAGAGGTGAGCATCATTAGATACTTCATATCTTGATTTCCTGTTAAACTGGCATCCTTACTAAAGCTGTTTTTTTTTGCTCATCATTTTTTTCCCGTTAAGATTTTGCGTCTGTTGTCTTTCAGGTATTTATTCCGTTCCTTCAAGGCCACCAAGTTCTTTCAGTCCACTAAGCTGGACTGGGTGGAGGTGGGTCTGCAGGTTTGCAGACAGGGCTACAACATGCTCAATCTGCTTATCCACCGTAAGAACCTCAACTACCTGCATCTTGACTACAACTTCAACCTGAAGCCCGTCAAGACCCTGACCACAAAGGTACAATCTCCAGTACAGATCCACCTGTTGTAGTACCATGCCTAAATAAGTAACAGGATTGTTCGTGAAATGTTGCTTTGATGTTACAATATTCTCATTATATAACAAAAGTGACAGTTTGAAGCTCCAAATTTAGTTAATCTAAACTGCATAAAGGTTAAAATGGGGATTCTGCTCTGTTTTTATTGTTAAAAATGACTAATTGTATTTGGGCACTCTATTTCACCAGTGTTGATGTACAACTGTTTGTGTTTCTGTCCCCCAGGAAAGAAAGAAGTCCCGTTTCGGCAATGCCTTTCACTTGTGCAGAGAGGTGCTGCGTCTCAGCAAGCTTGTGGTGGACAGCCACGTGCAGTACAGACTGGGAAATGTCGACGCTTTCCAGGTTAGTTTAGCAACACATTTTTCTCAGCACATTCCCTCTGTATTAGAGGTACACTTACACCTGCATTCTTTCATTAACTCAAGGAAGTGTAATTTTATCGACGGTACTGACGGGACAAATAAAAGAAAGCCACAGAAAATTTGAGTGTTGTCTGTTGCAGTTCAAGTAAAAGGGCTAAACTGCAGAATGAGGGTGCTAACACATCTAAACTACTTGCAATGTAAAACACGTGGATTTTCAGTTGTGACAGCTGTTTTTAAGCAGAGTTTCTGTAAAGTTCATCTTCTATTGATCTCGAGAGACTGTGATCAGTTTCTTGTTTTCGTGTCAGTGGCGGTGATTTTTTGGCAGTAGTTGTAAATGAATTATTTAACAGTCGTCAAACTCGATTAATCCCAGAATTTTGCCTCTGTATTGTAGTTGGCTGATGGGCTGCAGTACATCTTCGCTCACGTGGGTCAGCTGACAGGCATGTACCGCTACAAGTACAAGCTGATGAGACAAATCAGGATGTGCAAAGATCTGAAGCATCTCATCTACTACCGGTTCAATACTGTAAGTCAACACACATTGTATTGGATATGACATTTGTTGGAGTATTGGAGATATTATGTTTGTTGTCCATCAAAAGCTCTTTTCACAGACTGCAGAAAGAGGTCTTAACCTCGTATCCTGAAGTCTGAATTCATTGTGATTTCTGTCTGAATTTGTTTTTTTGATCAGGGTCCCGTGGGCAAGGGTCCAGGTTGTGGCTTCTGGGCTCCCGGCTGGAGAGTGTGGTTGTTCTTCATGAGAGGGATCACTCCGCTTTTGGAGAGGTGGCTGGGGAATCTGCTGGCCAGGCAGTTTGAAGGTACGCTCATACACTGTCTCATGTTCTTGTGGTTCTGGTGATGCCATTATTTCAGCAACAAAACGGTATGAACCACAGAGGTTTGCATCTGCAGAAACTTAAAAACATTTAAGCCATAACAGTTTTCGGTTGCTCCAACAGGACGTCACTCCAAGGGCGTAGCCAAGACGGTGACCAAACAGCGCGTGGAGTCTCACTTTGACCTGGAGTTGCGTGCTGCTGTGATGCATGACATCTTGGACATGATGCCTGAGGGAATCAAACAGAACAAGGCCAGAACCATCCTGCAGCACCTCAGTGAGTCCTGGAGGTGCTGGAAGGCCAACATCCCCTGGAAGGTCAGTGCATCACAGAGATCACTTCCAGTTTATCAAGTAAAATGTATAGTGCTTGAAGTGCTGGAGTCCAAGTGCTTCAAATGTCATGTTGCTTAGACTGCTAGAGCTGTCAGCTCTTGAAGTGGTGAAATGTTTGCAATACGGGTCAAAATTATTTGTGCCACTTTAGGTTGAGCAAGAATTAATGAATTATTTGTCATATCCTCCGGTCATTAAAGGTGCCAGGCCTGCCCACTCCCATTGAGAACATGATCCTACGCTATGTGAAGGCTAAAGCTGACTGGTGGACCAACACCGCCCACTACAACCGTGAGCGTATTCGCCGTGGAGCCACTGTGGACAAGACGGTGTGCAAGAAGAACCTGGGGAGACTGACTCGTCTGTACCTGAAAGCTGAGCAGGAGAGACAGCACAACTACCTGAAGGTAACACACAGGAAATGACAGCTCAAAATGGAAATAATCTCTATTTGTGTTCATTTTTCCCCACAGTCAGTATTAATAAACTGACTGTGTGTGCTTTTGGGTCAGTGACTTTAAAGAAATTGTCCACAACCGCATTTACTAACAAGTAAAATAAGTATGGCTGACCATCAACCTCCTGCCTTTCAGCAAAAATATAATGCACTTAACAAATTCAATTTTAAGATTTTAATGACATCCTCTTACAAAGGCGCACTTGCATTGGTCTGCTTGCCTGTGCGTAAGAACTGGAGGAATATTAACATGAATGGTGTCTCTTTTATTTATTGCCAGCTGCAGCTGCAGTTGGCTCCTCACCATTCAGACATTACTTCATGTCATTTATACTGTCTTACCATTTCAATGTGTCTTTACGTTAAGTTGTGCTTAACACCCATATTAGTATTTGCCATTCTCCCCTTTTTGTCCCACAGTTTTGGACATTGAAATTTTCAGGACATTTATGAATCAGTAGTTGAGTGTCTAAACTTCAGTTCCCATTTCCAGATGAGTAAATATAGATAAGTAAATACCTTTGTACATTGAGAGAGTGATAGTAGTAATAGCGATTAAAAAAATTAGTGAGAAATAATAATTGAAAAAATTTTAAAAAATAAAGATGAATAAGATTCATTTAAAAAAACCCCAAACAAATAAAAAATAGAAAAGAAAAATCCAAAACTTAAGGGGAAAATAGATAAAGTAAAGTTAAAAAATAAAAAATACAACCTACAGTAAAAAAATTAACATGATGGGATGAGGGAGAAAACTATCACATTTTGCCATGTTTTTAATGAAGTGTACATGTTCTGCCGACAGGACGGCCCCTACATCACAGCTGAAGAGGCGGTAGCCATTTACACCACCACTGTTCACTGGCTGGAGAGTCGGCGGTTCTCGCCCATCCCTTTCCCTCCACTGTCCTACAAACACGACACCAAGCTGCTCATCCTGGCCTTGGAGAGGCTCAAAGAGGCGTACAGGTAAATGCAGTTTCAACATGAAAGTCTCTACCATAAATGTCCTCACTCCAGGTAACACAACCTGCAAGTATATTGCTTTCTACATATTAAGTTTGTGTCTCGGTGTCCTCCAGCGTGAAGTCTCGTCTGAACCAGAGTCAGAGGGAGGAGCTGGGGCTCATTGAACAGGCGTACGACAATCCTCACGAGGCCTTGTCCAGGATCAAACGTCACCTGCTCACCCAGAGAGCCTTCAAAGAGGTCAGGACCAAGACGTACAAATACTTTTAGTTAACAGTGAAGCATCTGCTGGTAAATATGGCAGAGCATTGGTTGACAGTATAGGGTTCATTTACTAACAATACAGTATATAAACATAAGATATGTGGCATCACATGTGATTTTTTTCTTAGTTAAAACCCTCTTTTCTTCACAGTGCTTGCTTCATTAGATTGTTTGCAGAAAAAAATATTTGAGGCCTCATTCTCAAATTAACTGAGTATTGATGTCAGTATCATTCATTTTTGTGAAAACACCACAGGAAATGTCTTAACCATCATATTTGATTCCCGTCAGTCTCAGATGCACTTCTTCTTTTGCAGGTGGGAATCGAGTTCATGGACTTGTACAGTCACCTGGTGCCTGTGTATGATGTGGAGCCCCTGGAGAAGATCACAGATGCCTACCTTGACCAGTACCTGTGGTACGAGGCGGACAAGAGACGTCTCTTCCCACCCTGGATCAAACCTGCTGACACTGAACCGCCACCCCTGCTGGTCTATAAGTGGTGCCAAGGTCAGACTCAATAACAGAAGTTTTACCTTATGAATGTATGATCATATTGTGTAATACCTCAGTATGCAAATTAAATTGCATTTTTTATTGATGACATGCACCTGATGACCCCTGTCATGTATCAAAGAAGAAGCAGGATCAAAAGTCAAACATCTCTTTGTTCATTCTCCTCAGGCATCAACAACCTGCAGGACGTTTGGGAGACTGCAGAGGGAGAGTGCAACGTGATGCTGGAGTCCCGCTATGAGAAGATGTATGAGAAGATTGATCTGACCCTGCTCAACAGGCTGCTGCGTCTCATTGTTGACCACAACATCGCCGATTACATGACAGCCAAGAACAACGTGGTCATCAACTACAAGGTAAACACGTGCAATCATTTCAAATATTATTTTATTTCTATATTATCTTTATAGATCATTCCTTAAACTCTTATATAAATCATATCTAGCTACTTATTGTTTAAGAAGCTCCTGATGCAGTACATTTTTACTGATATTTGATCTAAATGTTATCTTCTTGTCTCTTGTCTATCCAGGATATGAACCACACCAACTCCTACGGCATCATCAGGGGGCTCCAGTTTGCCTCTTTCATTGTTCAGTATTACGGCCTGGTGATGGACCTGCTGGTGCTGGGCCTGCACCGTGCCAGTGAGATGGCCGGCCCACCTCAGATGCCCAACGACTTCCTCAGTTTCCAAGACACACCCACAGAGAGCGCCCACCCGATCCGACTTTACTGCCGCTACATCGACCGCATCCACATCTTCTTCAGGTGAGATCGACTCCCCAAAATAATAAATACACCCCTAACGTATTGCTCTTTGGAAACTTAAGCTTTGATGGACATCATGAGTTAAACAAACCACCTTATTTTTTTTAAACCACTAAATATTGGTAATAGTCTTAAGTTTCTAGCTTTGCTGCCAAAAAGAACAGATTTTTGAACAAGAGTGAAAAGTTAGTTTTTCTGTTAATTGTATGGCGTTTTCATGGGTCCACCAGGTTCTCTGCTGACGAGGCCAGGGATCTGATTCAGAGGTACCTGACTGAGCACCCAGACCCCAACAACGAGAACATAGTGGGTTATAACAACAAGAAGTGCTGGCCCCGTGATGCCCGCATGAGACTCATGAAGCACGATGTTAACCTGTGAGTTCCACCTCAAGATTTTGACTCTCCTCTTAGTAGTAGTATATTTTATTACAAAATCTTAATCTATGTTGAACATTGCACTTATTTTACCAGATAAGGAAACATAACTCTTGCGATCTTATTCTTCTCAGTGGACGTGCTGTGTTCTGGGACATCAAGAACCGCCTGCCCAGATCAGTGACCACAGTCCAGTGGGAGAACAGCTTTGTTTCGGTCTACAGCAAAGACAACCCCAACCTGCTCTTCAACATGTGTGGCTTTGAGTGCCGCATCTTGCCAAAGTGCCGCACCAGCTATGAGGAGTTTACCCACAAGGACGGTGTGTGGAATCTGCAGAACGAGGTGAGGACTTGATGCCCAAAATAAAGGACTGCTGTGCATCTGTTAACGACTTCCCTTAAACAGTTTGTGACAACTAATACTATTAGTCGTGTTACAGTACTGAAACTTGTATACTGGCATTTTTCTTAAAATGGTCATATTCCTGTTTTTAAGTTCCCATGTTGTATTTGCATTTGTAGGTAACCAAAGAGAGGACAGCGCAGTGTTTCTTGCGTGTGGACGACGAATCGATGCAGCGCTTCCACAACAGAGTGCGTCAGATCCTGATGGCCTCTGGATCCACCACATTCACCAAGGTCAGCAGACAACCATCTGCCAAAAAGTACCAAGTAGTGTGATGTTAAAAAATAACAAAAAGTAATCATTGCAATGTCAGAATAAACCAGTGTGTCCCGTCTTTACCTCCAGATTGTGAACAAATGGAACACGGCTCTGATTGGCCTGATGACGTACTTCCGTGAGGCTGTGGTCAACACCCAGGAGCTCCTAGACCTGCTGGTGAAGTGCGAGAACAAGATCCAGACACGTATCAAGATCGGCCTGAACTCCAAAATGCCTAGCCGCTTCCCACCTGTCGTCTTCTACACTCCCAAAGAGTTGGGTGGCCTCGGCATGCTGTCCATGGGCCACGTGCTCATTCCACAGTCAGACCTGCGGTAAGTCAGCATGCAGACCATTGTTCTCTCCATCTCTGGTCATTATATTATTTTGTATATTGTTTAAGTAAACTTGGCGTTATTTTTCTCTCTCTCCACCAGGTGGTCCAAGCAGACAGATGTGGGAATCACCCACTTCAGGTCTGGAATGAGCCACGAAGAGGACCAGCTCATTCCTAACTTGTATCGTTACATTCAGCCATGGGAGAGCGAGTTCATTGACTCCCAGAGGGTCTGGGCCGAGTACGCCCTCAAAAGACAGGAGGCCATTGCCCAGAACAGGTATTTTGTCAATAATAACATATGTTAGACATTAAGGATGTGCTGTTCAGTGCTGCACTTATTGTACTAATTTTAACAAACCTGAGCTGAAACTTGACAATGTAAATAGCAGTGGGTTTATTTGTGTTTCAGGCGTTTGACCCTGGAAGATCTGGAGGACTCTTGGGACAGAGGAATCCCTCGTATCAACACACTTTTCCAGAAGGACAGGCACACACTGGCCTATGACAAAGGCTGGAGAGTCAGGACAGATTTCAAACAGTACCAGGTATGATGAAGCACCAGGGATCAGTTATGTCGAGTTTAATTCAAACACTAACATGCCAAAAATCATTACAATTTGCATGTAAATATACTGACCTTTGTTGCATTTTGCACCAACACGCATTCATCTATTAATGAATTTGTCCTGACTGCGTGCAGGTGCTGAAGCAGAATCCGTTCTGGTGGACCCACCAGAGGCATGATGGCAAACTGTGGAACCTGAACAACTACCGTACGGACATGATCCAGGCTCTGGGTGGTGTGGAGGGCATCCTGGAGCACACACTCTTCAAAGGCACTTACTTCCCCACCTGGGAGGGTCTCTTCTGGTGAGAGCTCTTTCATATTAGGACTTTTCCTGATCATCTTAGGTTTCAAACAAATCTAAAAGAAGAATATGCTTACACAACCAAAATACTTTTACACTTGCGGTGCTTTTTATGTTTCTTTATTTTGCACCATCAAATGTTTTCTTCCACAGAACTGATTCAGGTTGTGTATTTGTGTTATTCTGTCTTTTAAAAGCGTCAATTGTCTCAATTTCTGGGCTTTAGGGAAAAGGCCAGTGGCTTTGAGGAGTCGATGAAATGGAAGAAGCTGACCAATGCCCAGAGGTCTGGTCTGAACCAAATTCCCAACCGTCGCTTCACACTTTGGTGGTCGCCCACCATCAACAGAGCCAACGTTAGTACAACCATTTGTAAATGTCTTTAACCAGATGGATTGATTTTTATGTTCCCATAGATAAAGTTTAAAAATGTCTGACTTGGCCCTCATTTTCTCTCCTGTGTCTGTAGGTGTACGTGGGTTTCCAGGTACAGCTTGACCTGACGGGAATCTTCATGCATGGCAAGATCCCCACACTGAAGATCTCCCTTATTCAGATCTTCAGGGCTCACTTGTGGCAGAAGATTCACGAGAGCATTGTCATGGATCTCTGTCAGGTAGGTTTTTTTTCTAACTTTGTTACAGACTAGCTTTTTACTCACTATGATAGCAGAAATATAACAAGCTGCAGTCTGTTCTTGACATGGCTTTTTACCAGCTTTATTATTGACTGATTGTGAGTGATTCATTTTTCCGTTTTTGTTTTCAGGTGTTTGATCAGGAGCTGGATGCTCTTGAGATTGAGACGGTGCAAAAGGAGACCATCCACCCCAGGAAGTCGTACAAGATGAACTCATCCTGTGCAGACATCCTTCTCTTTGCGTCATACAAGTGGAACGTGTCTCGGCCATCTCTGCTCGCTGACTCCAAGTATGACTTTTAAAGTATATTAACGTGACTATATATATTTTTACTTTCAGATTGCCAACAATGGGACAAATGAGTTTTGTGAACTCTGTCTTGATGAAGCATTTTCAAGGCCCTTTATCTAGTCTTTGATAAATTAAAATGTCCACCTGCTTCCTACAGGGACGTAATGGACAGCACCACCACACAGAAGTACTGGATCGACATCCAGCTGCGCTGGGGTGACTATGACTCACATGACATCGAGCGCTATGCCAGGGCCAAGTTCCTGGACTACACCACCGACAACATGAGTATCTACCCCTCACCCACCGGGGTGCTCATTGCCATCGATCTGGCTTACAACCTGCACAGGTTAGGATTGTTACAAACATAAATACATGACCAGAGTGAATGCATGTATTAACAGACTGATGTAAAAGTGAAATATAAAAATAGTGTGCTTAAATTAATTTTGCTAGTCATCTTGACTACAGGTAACAGTGTTTTCTTTCTGATTTTAAAGTGAACCCCAGTGTAAAATATGTATGCAAAAATAAAACAAATTTCTCATACAAATAGTTAACAGTGTTGCCTGGAATTTGGCACCCACGTGTTCATGTCAACAACTACGTCCTGCAGGTGCCTTGGCAGTCTTCACAATCACTTCCTAACTTGTTAAACATGAATGTAACTGTCTGCAACAGAAAGTTACATCAGCTCAGATAGTGTTTGGTAGACATGGTAGACATCCATGAAGTATTTTTCTCTTGTGGTCAGCAGAGGAAATATTGGTTGAAAAAAACAAAAAAAAAAAAACATCAAAATTTAGTATTTCACTCAAGTTGTCATATAATCTCCTCCGTAGTGCCTATGGGAACTGGTTCCCTGGAAGCAAGCCTCTGATCCAGCAGGCCATGGCCAAGATCATGAAGGCCAACCCCGCCCTGTACGTGCTCAGGGAGCGCATCCGCAAAGGTCTGCAGCTGTACTCCTCTGAGCCCACTGAGCCCTACTTGTCCTCACAGAACTACGGTGAACTCTTCTCCAACCAGATCATCTGGTTTGTAGATGACACCAACGTGTACCGAGTCACCATTCATAAGGTGAGGCTGACTGTTGTTGTGCCATTACAGTGCACGTTTGTTTTGGAATTAAAGCTTCTTTATGTTGTAAATTCGGTACCTTAATATGTTGCTTTTCCAAGGGAACATAAAAAAATATCCTGGGAGTATAGTCTCATGTATTTTTTTGTTCATCTCAACAGACCTTTGAGGGTAACTTGACTACGAAGCCCATCAATGGAGCTATTTTCATCTTCAACCCCAGGACGGGTCAGCTCTTCCTCAAGATCATTCACACATCTGTGTGGGCCGGACAGAAACGTCTGGGACAGGTGCGGACCTGCTCCACCACTCCTTGCTTTTGTTATCACTACCCCTGCTTTTTGTATTGATTTCGATTCTTATTATGTTCAATTATTTGATGTTTGTAGTAAATTTTTTTAAATTTTTTGTTTAGGAATAAGGCCTCTTGATTATATTTTTGTATGTGGTCTGTGTTCTGCTCCATGTTTGTTTAGCTCCTTTATATAACAGAAACAATGCAACTAAATTGGAAATACAGCTGCTAGAATGACCTTCCATGAATACCTTCCTGCGGATCTCACTTTATTCTTGCTTTGTCCCTGCAGCTGGCCAAATGGAAGACAGCTGAAGAAGTGGCTGCCCTGATTCGCTCCCTCCCTGTGGAAGAGCAGCCAAAACAGATCATTGTAACCAGGAAGGGCATGCTTGACCCTCTGGAGGTAAGAGTCTTTTATACTAACAACTGGTATAATAAGCTTTGACTGGTCATCGGTAGTTCCTGAAAGTTGTGAACTCCTTTCCAGATGTAATGCTGTTGTTCTTTCTGTGCAGGTCCATTTGCTCGACTTCCCGAACATTGTGATCAAAGGTTCTGAGCTGCAGCTGCCCTTCCAGGCCTGTCTGAAGGTGGAGAAGTTTGGAGATTTGATCCTGAAGGCCACAGAGCCTCAGATGGTGCTGTTCAACCTCTACGACGACTGGCTCAAGACTATCTCGTCTTACACAGTGAGTTCTACTCAATCCCACAAGAGTAGAGGAGTACAGGAGTAAATGATTTAAAAGGTTTTATTGTGAAGCATAATTTTCAAAGACAACTACACATGGTACCCCCCCCCCATATAAACAAACAATGTCAAAAGACATAGGAAGAACTCACTTAAATATAATACAAATATAAACATTTTAGAATTGTAAAGAAAAAGAGAAAAAAAACAACATTTATTATAATATTAAATATGAAATAAAAACAGCAACATCAGTAGTGATAATGCTGTAATATTTTTATAACCAACCAGGATTAAATAGATTACACCTTATTTACATCGATGTATCGTTTCTCTGAGTAACTTTTCCTGTTTTTTGTTTGATTCTGCGACTAAACTATAACATACCAAGCTTTTAGAAAGCATCTACTAAAAATGATAGTTACAAAACAAACTTGTCCTTGTGGTTGTCAAGTATACCGAAGCAGATCCGTCTGATTTCTCAGCAAAACTCATCAGGGTGAATTTTATTTTGTTTACATCAGACTATTCTCTGTGTAAATAGTTTGTGTTTGGTGGTATGCCCCGATCTCTAGGCCTTTTCCCGACTCATCCTGATCCTCAGAGCGCTCCACGTAAACAACGACCGCGCTAAGGTGATCCTGAAACCTGACAAGACAACTATCACCGAGCCCCATCACATCTGGCCCACGCTCACTGACGAGGAGTGGATCAAGGTGGAAGTGCAGCTCAAAGATCTCATTCTGGCAGATTATGGCAAAAAGAACAAGTATGTATTCATTCATGGACTGAATATAAATGTTATATATATGTTGCTCAGAAAGACATTGGACAAATTTTCTGTAACATAATAGAACAGAGTAAAGCTAGACTTGTATTTAGTAGTCAATGTTTCTTTTGTTTTCGTTCAGTGTGAATGTGGCCTCACTGACCCAGTCTGAGATCCGTGACATCATCCTGGGTATGGAGATCTCCGCTCCGTCACAACAGCGTCAGCAGATTGCTGAGATTGAGAAGCAGACTAAGGAGCAGTCGCAGCTCACGGCCACACAGACAAGAACTGTCAACAAACACGGTGACGAGATCATCACCTCCACCACCTCCAACTACGAGACCCAGACCTTCTCCTCGAAGACTGAGTGGAGAGTCAGGTAAGGAGTTTATTTGAATTCCAGACTTTGTTTTGAGGTGTGTCTTCACTCAGGAATCAGTCAACGATCCATAAAGAAGAATAACCATTGTAACTTGTGGTAGTAAATGAGTAACTAGGGGGGTTGTAATTTTTGTTTCCCATTTGGTTTTAATGTTTGTTGTTCCTCATCTGTCAGGGCCATATCTGCTGCCAACCTCCACCTCCGAACCAACCACATCTACGTGTCATCTGACGACATCAAGGAGACGGGCTACACCTACATCCTGCCCAAGAACGTCCTCAAGAAGTTCATCTGCATCTCAGATCTGCGAGCACAGGTGTGCAGGGGACATTTCCACCTGAGTAGTCCTCATTAAACCAAAATAAAGAGACGGACCGTGTCTGTAGATACTGACGGTCATGTGTTGTTCAGATTGCAGGTTACTTGTATGGCACCAGTCCACCAGACAACCCCCAGGTGAAGGAGATCCGCTGCATCGTCATGGTACCACAGTGGGGGACACATCAGACTGTCCACCTGCCCAACCAGCTGCCTGGTCATGAATACCTTAAAGTAAGACACACATGCAGTTTGAGAGAACCTTACAGATCATTCTTACCATTTTATGATGGATGCTCGCTGCTTTGTGACTGTTTTAAAGAGCGTTTTTGCAATTCTAAACCCTTTTCTTTCCCTTAACAGGAAATGGAGCCCCTCGGCTGGATCCATACCCAGCCTAATGAGTCGCCCCAGCTGTCCCCACAGGACGTCACCACCCATGCCAAGGTCATGGCTGACAACCCCTCCTGGGACGGAGAGAAAACCATCATCATCACTTGCAGGTGAGTTTCATAATACAGGTAGTAAACAGATGTCACTCAGAAATTCAGGGTTTCCCCACACATTCATTTATTTATGGCGACCTGCCACACTGATCACATCTGTGTATTGATTTTCTATTTTGGGAGCTGGACTGTTCATTAGGAGTGCTGCATTGGAATATAGGCCAAAGCCTACACAGTACAGTTCTTCATTGCACCACTCTCTGAGAGTGCAGATGGAGCTGCAGAACGTCAGGCGCAGTGAAAGTGACACAAAGTTTGCATTACTCGCATCTACAGCAGCTCCTCGACCGACTGATCCATTATCGACCCTGCCACTCAAACTCCATAAACGGCTGCTGAGGAGAAAATGAACTCATGAAGAGTTTTGCCCGTGCTACATTTGTGGACAAGCAAAAATCTCTGAATTTAGAGAGGGGCCACAGAATGATAGAAAAGAACGCACAAACGAAGGAAAAAAAGCTTGATAATGCGCAACCCCACCCCCCCAAATCCTGGCACTGAAAAAGGCTCTTGTACAATTGTCAAATAAGTAATTGTGTTACTTTTTAAATTTGATAACTGATGCAGTAATTAAGTAGAATATTTATTTTGAAAAAAAAAATGCTACAGGATATTTTAAAAACAGTATCTTGGTTTTCCTTTGTTGTCTTTGAGTTTGTAACTGTTTTAATCATATAACATAGATGGCTCTCAGCTGAATGGTATTAAAATGCATTTTACCTCTTTTTTTTCTTCAGCTTCACCCCAGGCTCCTGCACGCTCACAGCCTACAAGCTGACACCCAGTGGCTACGAGTGGGGTCGGCAGAACACAGACAAGGGCAACAACCCTAAAGGCTACCTGCCATCTCACTATGAAAGAGTGCAGATGCTGCTCTCTGACCGTTTCCTCGGCTTCTTCATGGTGCCTGGACAAGTGTCCTGGAACTACAACTTCATGGGTCAGTAGCCATAGTTTTTAAATTTATAAGGGGGCTTGTATTTTACTTTTTTAGTAGATGAGCCAAATGATTCTGCTTTAAAAAGCGGTTTGTCATATCGCCTGTACCGCTGCTTGTTTTAATAGGTGACAGAGGTCAGTACATCGATATTTCCAATCTGTGTGTCAGTTTGATTGATTTTATGATGCAGTTGTGCTTCACAGTTAAAAAATCCATCACTATAATCTGGAAATGCAAATAGCCTTTTCTGTCCTCGGACTAATGTGCACTATCTTGTTTAGATAAATTTAAATTATATTAAATTTAAATAGATTTAAATGTTATATGAGCAGTGGCTTATTAAGACACTAACACATAACCATTCTGTTAACTCCTCTTGCTCCAGGTGTGCGCCACGATCCCAACATGAAGTACGACCTGCAGCTGGCAAACCCCAAGGAGTTCTACCATGAAGTCCACCGGCCTTCGCACTTCCTAAACTTTGCCTCACTGCAGGAGGGTGAGATCTATAACGCAGACCGTGAGGACATGTACGCCTGAGAGCAGACGTCCTGCTTGCCACATATTTTGTAGATAGCTCTGTCCGAATCATGTGGAGCCAGTCGAGAACAGACCTTGTAATATTTCTGCTGAACACATTTAACTGTGATGTTTGAATTTTTTTATGTAAAGGCTTTAGGACCTTTTAAGGAACGTTAAGTATGACATTTTCTACAATTGTTTTCTTTGTTCCCCCACTCTCACCTCCATCATTACAGTCTAGCTTCTTCAAGAAGTTGCAGTCTTTGATTTTGTGGCTTGTGATACATCTGTTGTGCATTTGTGTGTAGTTTCAGTACACAAAACTTTGGGTAAAATTTGGTAGTTTACATTGTTTAAAAAGGATGAAGTCACAATTTCCCACTTAGCCCTTTGAGAAATGAAATTGAAAGTTGTATTTTCATGCCAGTAATGCCGTTACTATGTTACCTCTGTGCATCCTGTGACATCGTAGCTTGGCTTTAAATAAAGATCATTTTTTATAAACATTTATCATGTGATAGTGTTAAGTGCTGTCAGTCTGAGCGCTTGATAAAACTGTGTATGCAGAAGAGAAGTGAAGCATTTGTTTATTTTGACTGTGTAGGGGAAGTTTTTTGGCTTGCTTCCCCTCTGCAGAAACTATTGTGTGTGTGTGTGTGTGTGTGTGTGTGTGTGTGTGTGTGTGTGTGTGTGTGTGTGTGTGTCTGTAAAGCACTCAACGTGGTTTCAGTGAACTTTCTCAAGCACACGTCAGCAATTTGGGCACTTGAAAGTAAGGCCTGACATTAAAGGATTAACTGCCTTAAAGTCTTATTAGGGTTCCTGTGGATACTTAAAGTCTAAGAAGGCACTGAATTCATTAATCCGAAAATAAGGTTTTAATTGGTATTAAATTAATCTTAAATCTGAAAAATGCTCAGACATAGAAAGTAGGATTTTTTTTTGTTTTGTTTTTATAAAGATGCATTTTAAAATCTCAAAATAATAAACATTTATTCCCATTTATTAAATTATTTTTAAATTTGTCATGATAGGGATCCAGTTAGTGGAATATCAAATGCAGATTGAGAGATAAAAACGCTCTGAAAACAACAGAAATGCCAGATATTTCCCACTTGTGTTGATAAACCAAATGGATACTTATATAATACAAAAAGTCCATTGTCTTCCATTTGTCTCATTCTGAAAGGGGTTGTTTTTTTCAATATTTGACATGAATAATCTAACTTTTTCTCTAACTTTATAAGAAAATTGGTCTTAAACTTACTAATGTAATTCAGTTATACTGTAGTTTATCCTGTATGTGGGTGAAGTTATCTGCATCATAACTTAATTTTAGTTATGTGACTTTATTGGACAGTTATAGGTCAGCATTACTGACTACAGATCTGCAGAGGAAATTCAGTGTTCACGCTCTGGTGCATGCATCAGTATGCTCGACCTGGCAGGCGAGTCTCTGCATGTAGTTGTGTGTTTATATGCTCGAATTACATTGGTCAGAAAAGTAGGAGGATCCTGCAGCGAGTACACTGTCCCGGACTGTCCAGGCTTGCACAGTAGTTCACGGCGAAGTACTCGATGTTCTTGTATTTTTTGGTAGGCTGTGTTAATGTGAGCAAACATTTAAAATGCAGGACGCGTTGGAGGAAGAGCAAGTCAAGTCCAGGCGTGTCTGCAGCGTGGGCTCAACAATACACTCGCTTTAAACTTTACACCTGCACTGCTTTGTCGCTTTCACATTTATAATCATTTCTGTTTGACGGTCATGTCGCGCTGACAAGCCGCTGTCACTTTCGATAGCAGTTAAAGAGCATGTGAAGCGAGCTGGTCGGACTCAGACATGGAGGCACCTGAAGCACACTCGGAGACTAAAAACACAACAGAGGGCTGTTTCCACAGGACTTTCTCGGCTCTAACCGTGGACGATGTGTACGAGATAGCTAAACTAATCGGCACTGAGGTGGAGAAACTTATCGACGGCAGTGGAAAAGAGAGCGTCGTGGGTTTGGTGCCGAAAATAGTGAAAGTGCTGGAGCTGCTGGAGAGCTTCGCGTCGAGGAACCATGCTCACAAACTGAGGGAAGAGGAGCTGCTCAAGACCTTCGAGACCATACAGCTACAGCAGCAGAAGAAACGCGTGGGGAAGGAAAGCGAGGAGGGCATCGATAAACATGAAATACGGGTGAGAGACGTGGGAGGTTTTAATGTTTTTGTAAATCACCAGTACCGTAACGTTTAAACCGTGTGACTGTTTTCTGTGTCGTGACGAACATCAGACTAGCTAGTTGACAGGCAGGGCAGGGGAGCCACGAGCTGCGATACATGGCCGACAGACTTACTAAAAAAAAACAACAAAAAAAACATTAAAGATACAGAAGCTATCTTTATGTGTGACGGTCTGGGGCCTGGCGTTGTCTATTTTACAAACGGTAGTATCGTGTATTGCTATAACTCATTTTAGCTGTCGGTTAGCTGGTGAGCCTAATTGATATCGAACCGCTAACCTGAAATACCAGCCCTGCTAACCGCCTGGGGTTGTCACGGCAACCGCAGTATGACAGTTATTTGGCTAAAGCTAAGTGGCTAACTGTTAACGAAGTTTACATTTTGTCAAACGTGTACAGGTGAAATAATTCGTGTAAAATGTGTGTGTTTAGTTAAGTAGTGCGACTTTAGCTAGCTTTGCCTTTTGGTAGGGTTATGAGCAGGGTGTAATTAGAGTTAGCTTCTGAGTCTGCAAGCGTTTAGCTTAATAGTAGCTACCTAACTAATCAGCAGGGCTGCCCAGGGGAAGTTTGGAGTCACATTTACTTAGGGGCTGTTCGTTATTTATGAGAGGGGAGGGAGTGGTGCACAAAGGGGGAGACCTGTCAAAAACTTTTTTTAAGCACTGAGGAAGGACTTACTTTTTTAAAAGAAATTTGCTTAGGGAGGGGCATTCAACTTTAAATTATTGTATTTTGCATTTGCCTAAAAAATGCCAAAATTACACTGTTTTATCATAGCCAGAAACTTTAAAAACAGAACATATTGTTTGATTTTCAAATATCTAATGGGTCTTGAACATATTATGTGGGACATCACTTCATAAAAAAATAACATAAGAAATTGGAGCTTAAAATCTTTTTATCCTTTGTCTCATTTTGCAATTTGGCAAAAAATAAACCAACCATCATTCAAACATCAAAGGGTATGTTTTAAAATTTATGGTTTATGTTTTAAAATTTATGGTGGATGGAGGGGTCATGTATTTTCTCCAAGTCACTCAGGGAGGCTAAAAAAATATTTGTAGCGTTCAGGAGGTGAAAAAACCAAGTCACCCCCAGCTACCACCCTACTGTAATAAATAAAGTACAGTCCCTTATGTAGATCAAGCACATTAGCAGTAGTCTAAACTTACAGTGCTTTTCTTTTGGACTACCAATAGGGCAAAGTGGCCCACTGGGTATTGTAAGTGGCTTGTGGCAGTTTAGTTAACAGAAACTTTGACTGCGAATATGCACTTTAAAATATGATATCGGGGGTTTAAAGTATCTCAGCAGCTGAATTTTGCCTGGGGCCCCTAAGCAGGTTAATCCAGCCATGTGCTTGTTCCACATAGCCTAATGTGTAAAAGTGCATTCTGCAAAGTAAACAAACAGCTATATGGGTATAAGAGATATAACGTACTGTTTACTGATTCCTTTAAAGAATCAGGTTTTACAAAATAAACAAAAGCTGCTAAAATGTCTAGGCTCTGAAACTATAAAGTTCAAATTTGTGCATATTGTCCATTTTCCATCTCTGGTCATGTTGCAAACAAGTCCTGCTATAATGTTATTAGTGTAAAATTTGTGCAGTTTGAATCAGCGTAGATGGGATATTTAAAAAAACAACAATGGGAAGTTGGCACTGTACTTTCACAGTAGTAGCATGTCATTGTGTTATGGTTGAATTAGACACCAAAGAACTTCATTGTTGTGCGACTGTGTGACAACCAATCGTTCAAATGTTTATGTAAACGCAAAACAATTATTAGTTAAGAAATACTTTCATACTGTTTAAAGGCTTAGTAAGGTGTTTGTTCTATGCTGCTTAACCTATATTGTTGCCAGTTCTCTATATATGAATTTTCTTAGAAATAATAAGAATAATAATACATTTTATTTATAGAGCGCTTTTCAGGAAACCCAAAGACACTAAAGAAGTAAAAAAAGATCAAAAATAATATATATTGAAATACATAATAAAATACACTCAACATTACAATTTATGTGTCATTAATTAGACATTAAATACAGTTTTAAACAGGTGGTGGGGTGTGATAAGTGATTTAAACTGGGAGAGGTCAGCGCAGTCACAGATGTTTGGGGAGGGAGTTCCACAGTCCTTCCTTCAGTGGGTCTCACACTTTAAACTTTAATTGGTGGTGTCAGTGCATTGTAGACACCAAGACAGTGTACTGACGCAGTTATTGCTGATAAACTAAATGTCGAGGTGTGGTTCTTAGAAGTCACACTTTGCCGTTGACATGTCCTGGAACTATTTCAACAAAACATCTGTAATGGTTTAGTAACAAAATGACACACCCGCTTGGACACAACCTATTTAGCAGAAGCCAAATTCTTTAATGCGCAAGAGATATTAACAACACAAGAGGCAATTATCAGATTTTGTGGTTTTACAGTCTGCCTCCCATCCTCTCAAGCAGGAACTGCAGCAGAAGGAGCAGCAGTGGAGGAAGAGGTGTGAGGAGCTGCAGGCGCAGGTGCAGCAGCTGCAGGAGAACAGAGAGGAGCTGCAGAGCAGGCTGAGGGGCAGCCATGCACAGGAGGGTATGTCCCAAGATTTTAAAGTTGAATGTTAAATATGCTGTGGGTTTTGGAACCGGGGCTGTTCAATGAATTCCCAAATCAGCTCCAAAATACTCCATTATAAAAGCAACCTTTTACTTCTCCATGCCACATATTACAGAAGTTATCACAGGTAGGAGATAACTCACAAGAGGGCTGTTCTTACCCTGCAAGTATAAAGACAATGCAAAAAAGCCCAAACACATTTATATTAAAATATAGAATTAAAAAATGTGCATATTTATGATAGATTTGTAATGTTTTTCCTTTATCACATAGTTATTGGATGTTCACTTGGTAAATGGGCAATAATTTGTAAGAAAAGCATAAATAAAAGCAACACAAATCAGCTGAATAATTATTTGGTGTGAAAAGTTTACATTTCACATGTACTTCATCAACTTTGTTCTAATAGTTGGCAAAGTGAAACAGAAAAGATATAATTACTCCCTCTGCTGTATTCACTAATAGTTTTCAGCATGCAGAAAATGTACCACAGTAATGTGAGTCAGAGGGTGGAGTCGCTTTGCTGACTTGTTTTCTTGTGCTGACAGGAAAAACATTTGGGCTTAATACTTCTGTGATTTATTTGATAAGAGGCCATGTGGCAGGTGACTGTGATCATTCATTTTGTGTGATGAGTGTGACTGCTGTTGGGTTCCCACACTTCAATCAGCTGACGGCGAATTCAAATTTGGTGTTGAATTCTGTTTTATGTGCAATAATTAGTTTTAAGGGACTGTAGTATATGGTTTTAAAGAAGCACCTTATTTTTTCTGTGGTGGCAGTCTGTCTGCAAGGTCGGTTTATCCAAATCGTAGAACATATGAAAAACATCTTGCCATGAATGGTATCTATCTTTGTGAAAGCTTTGGCTTTGTTTGCCAAGGTTTCGAAATATCCACGTCAGAGATTTCTCCCTCCACTCCAGTACAATGATATGAACTGGAACATTATTTGTGATATGTTAGCATTAAAGAAATGCATCTGAAAAACTCAACAGTAAAATGTCTTTACGAACACAGTGTCTCAGTTAATCTGGATAATCCACAGACTCTTTTCCCTTTTAGTGAAAAAATACTTGTTTTGAAAACTGTTCTGTGGATTATCCTGATTCATTGGCACTTTGTTAACACATGTTGTTCAACTGAACTACTTGATTTGTTTTCTTGATATGCTGGTATAGTGACGTAATTCTAGAGATGGATATCTCAAAACCTGGGTGCATAAAATGAAACTATCTTAAGATCAAGAAAATTCCTGGAGCAATTGAGAGATACTGTGTTTTTTGCAATTTGGGTGAAGGGAACCTTTAAGTCTGTGTAAAACAAATTAAGATTGTGTGCAGTATTCTCTGACACTATTTATCTTGTAGTAATAACCTGTTATTTTATATTTCTTGGCAGAGAAGAGGTCTTCATATTGTAATCTACTCTAACCGCTCTGTATGGTTTGATTTTCTCAGTTGCAATTTCAGCATTTCCAAGGTCATAATTTAAAACCATTTAAATAGTATGAATGGCTGGAATGGAAGTATTCAGCTTTGTTGTACATTTTCATACCCTGTATGCAGTACTTGCTGTATTTCCCAGCATTAGGTCATTACATGATACATTATTCAAAAACTAAAGATCAATAAGGCTTCTTTATTAGCCACTAATTAAGTATATAATGAAACAGCATAACACTACTTTATTCTATACATGACATTTGTCATCAGTTTATGATCCTTAATCTAAATGTACCAAGAATCAGCCAGTTTCAGGTTTTGGGGAGCAGGTAGCAAGATTAGATCCTGACTACAGTTGAAAAGACAGCCTGACAAAATTAAACATTGACTTTTAAAAATGCTAGCAGTCCAAAAATTTGGCAGGTGAAAGCTGGCAGACACAGAAAAACAGCAACAGAACTCAAAATCTAAAGTGAAGGTAAAAGCAGGGAAACACTAATTAGGTGAGGGGTGAACAGGTTAACATGAGGTGACTGCAGGTCGAATGAGGGACAGGTCAAAATAATCAGGCAATCAAAAGCAGCAGGAAAAGGGCAGGAAATGAAATGAAATGAAACGAAAAGAGATATGAGTAAGAAAATAAAAGAGGAAACACTATTCATCAATGCATAGTAGAATAAACAAAGAAAAATCATGACCTCGGGAGCAGATCATGAAGTGAAATATTCATTTCAAAGAGGAGCAGAGAGAGGTTTAACAAAAAGAATGTAGGTTTATATTTTGTTTCCTTTTCCTGACTTTATTTGTGGGTTTCTGTGTGTGTGTGTGTGTGTGTGTGTGTGTGTGTGTGTGCGTGCGTGCGTGTGTGTGCACGTGTGCGCGTGTGTGCAGACCGTGTCCAGCGGCAGGAGCGAGAGGTGATGCTCAAGTTGAAGGAGGTGGTAGACAAGCAGAGAGATGAGCTGAGGGCAAAAGTCCAGGAGATAGCTACCATTTCCAAAGAGGCGGAGGCGGTAAGGAGACATAAATGTTTATGACCATTCTTCTGTGTGTGTGTGTGTGTGTGTGTGTGTGTGTGTGTGTGTGTGTGTGTGTGTGTTCCTTAAAAGTTGCACATTCATGCACAGGCAGCTGTATTGTTATTGGGAAGCATAACATCTTGAACACGTGGGCAGACAAACACGATTATAATATTTATGGCGTTGGCTACAAAGGTCAGTTTCCTTGAAGGCACGCTGGCTTTTCTCATAGAAACAAGAGTGTTTATCACTATCTAAGATTATATGTTTTTTGATACTTACACACACTTAACACAGTCATATATTACATGATGCAGCATCAAAAGAGAAGTTAAATCATCTAACCACACTGATAAACAAGCAAGAAGTCAGAAAGTGTGCCGGGGAAAGAGGGAAGAGGTCAGCGATTATCCGCATAGTTACTGGTTGAGGATTAAGCTGCATTTAACACAAGTCTGGGCAGAGTTTTCACTCCCACACAGCCACTCTGTGTGTGAGAGAGAGTGTTTGCACGTGTCTGTATGAGTGTTAAAGCATGTCTACCACATGATTAATAGGCACTATGACAGGGTGTGAGTGTTTGTTCATGCTTTGCTTTTTGCTCCCAGTCAGTTGACTTGAGTTTGGAAAAAAAAGCAGCTCATGGTCAACTGAACTAGTTTCTCTGTTTGCTCAAATGCATGCCTAGAATTTTTTCATCCATAAAATGAATGCTACACTTGTGTGGTTTCATTCCTTGACCTTTCCTTCCCCCAGACTTTTGGTTCAAATCCTATGCATGGACACATTTTTACCCCACTCTTCTGCTGTTGTTAGCCAGACGCTTGTTTGTAAACCTGTTTTGTTGTGCTACTTTCTGCTGCTGAAAGTTTATATGTGTGTGTGTGTGAGCAGCTTCAGGAGCAGTTGGAGCGCTTCATGAAGATGAATGCAGAGCTGCGACACAAGCAGAACGTGCTGCAGGCCCAGCTGAAGAGCACCGTGGAGAGGAAGGCTGACATGGAGGCCGACCTGAAGGAGAAGAGCAAAGAGATAGAAAACCTCCAGACACAGCTGGACAGAACCAACAGCAACGACCCTGTATGGATCACTATAATATATACTTCATTTATATTTCCATTTGTTTCACATCCAATAATTGTGTGAGCCTCACATGTATTAAAGTGTGTGATTTGCGAATTCAGGTAGGCTTTTACATTTATCTATGCCATTTTATGCCATATTAAAAATCAAAACTCACTGAGCTGCAGGTCAATATTAACCAGGAGAGTTAACTAATTCTGGATCAGGACAAGATCTGAAGATTCAAAATGTAGATTTAAAGTTTTTACTACCAATCAATAACAGCTGCTTTTATTAGACTAACCAAATCACATCATCAGAATGTTTTCTTCTTCTAATGATATTAAGACTTTGTTGTTGACTGTAGTTTGAGGTAGTTTTGTAGTCTGTATGACCTGATGTCTCTCTGCTCTGCCATCAGTCCAGTCCAAGTCAAATCGCTCGTGAGTCCAAGAAAAAGTCGACGGTCGATCAGAAGGATCCCGATCAGCCGTGCTTCACCAAGAAGGAGGTGCGTGACATCATTTTTGAGAGGAACGAGCTCAAAACCAACCTCTTCCTGGTGCAGGAAGAGCTCAACTACTATCAGAGGTGGGTCTACTGACTTAATTTGTGATCATTTTAGCAAATTCAGGTCAGTTCAAACGCAGATGCATCGACTGTTGTGGGTCATATAGTGTCCTAGCAATTTTACCTGTAAATGAAATGTGTGTTTCTGCAGGGAGATCCTGAGTGAGGAGAGGTGTCCAGGTTTCCTATTAGAAGCTGTCCGCTCTGCCATTAATAAAAGGAGAAAGCTCATTAAGGCAAAGATGCTCGGGATTCCTGTGAGCGAATGCAGCAGCAGGTCTCTCTTAAACACACTCGACACACATCATCACATGCACAAATAATGGGCCTGTTTAAAGTTATTACACTGTTTTTTTTTGTCTTGCCAGTGATGAGGAGGAGAGGAGCTCTCTGTTCGGGCAGACAGAAGTAGATGGCGCTGAAGTTGACGGCACGGACAAACCAGCTGACTCACGCATACGAAACCTGTAAGTACAACTTGGAAAAAGTCAGAAATGATGTCCCCAATCGTTTGGATCTGTCACCTGGAATTTTTGTTTGTGCGGTTTGGTGTTTTCGTTTTGTCCCTGCTGGTTTTCTCTAAGAAAATGAAAAGTTAAAGTCCCTGCTTGCAAAGCTTTACCATGTTGAAAGGACAAATGGCTGAGTTGACCTGAGGTTTTAAACAGCCATGACTGTTTTTTCATGCTTTGGTATATGTGTCAGGTGATGTATCCTGCTTCCTTTTTACTACAGTGTTTGTAATGAGGGCTGCACTCAGCAGTTAAAGGCTTCAAAGCTTCATTCATAAAGCTTACTTTTGAATAGTAAATCTGTATTTGAATGCTTTGCAGTTTTTTTATGTCCATTAATCCTGTATAAGCCCATTATTTCTGCACAGTTGCAGATAAAAATAAGACTCCACTAATATTATTAATATTGCGCTATTTGTAGAATTAGATTCCAGTGGTGGCTGCCTAAGATTATTTTCTGATTTGCAATGACTATGAAATGAATGCATTTTATAGTTCAAAAGCAAAGTTTATTAAAAAAAAGGGATAGATGCAATCATTTGCAGCACACAAAATAAGGAAAGCACCTGTATTAACGGGGAGTCTAGAAGCAATCTAATGGCACCATAAATTGAATTTATTCATTAAAAAAAGTTGATTTAATAAAAAAGACTAACTCATTTAATCAGATGAATGGCTTTATTGAAATTTAGGATTTTATTTTATGTTTTTTTTTTTTTTTTTTCAAAATATGAGAACAGACACTTGAAGTTTAATTCCAAAATGCAAACAGGAAAAAGAAATACATTCAGTACAGCCCTAAACTATAAAAACTGTGTTTTCTCATGGCTCCAGTGTTTGGCATTTTTCTGGTCATCTTTAGAGCACATCGTTTGAGTGGCCAGTAGATGTGTTTTTCTAATAGTTTGCTCAGTGTACAACACAGAAATCAGACTATTTGTCTTGACAGGAAAGCTCAGGATTATCTTAATCCCATTTGCTTGGAGCTTGGGAGAAAGTGAAATGTCACAAAACAAAAGCCCTGATGTTTTTAAAATGTAGGTTATTTACCAACTGAAGCATGATGCCTCACTTAGCACTAATTTAAGTTCTTACAGCATTTTTATTAGTAATATGTTTACACTAAAACACAGTTTAGAGTTCAGTAGTTGGTAGGGTTTTAACAAAATAGATTTAAAGTGGCCTTGTGACTCATGTTCAGGTTTATCACCCTTAAATTAAGTCTGTCTCTCTAGAAATGTGTGAATGTTTAGATAGAGGATGTTCACAAAAGCACTTTCAAGTGTGGTTAAGGGAAAGCATCTTGACTGAGAATCTGATTAAGTGAAGAATGTGTTTGATGACTCCTGTCTGGACTGGACTTAAAATACAGCTGGGTCAAGATGTGTTGTGAGACTTTTTGGCTTTAGGCTGTTTGCCTGATGGAGGTCTAGTTGCAACATTGCAATAAAAAAAATTCTTTTGCAAGTTAGACAACGTGGGGGAGTTTATCTGCAAATTTTGACTGTAATAGACAAACAATCTGAGACATCTGATTTGTGTTTTGAATTGTCTTTTGTGCTGACACTGAATAAGAAATGTAAAACTACATATTATTTAGCCCAGAGTCACTAAAGAGGAACAAGTGGGCGGCATTTATAAAGAAGAATGATCTATTCAATTTTAACAAATGAAGCACTTTGTATTATAACTCTCATTGAATTTAAAGCAAGACCCATAAAGCATCACATCAGACATCATCTGTGATTAAATCATTGGTTTCATCTCTCTCTCTCTGCTGATGCTGTCACTGCCCTGAGATCTTCTTCAATCCTGGACTATATTTAGCTGTAATCCCTGACTACAGATCTGACCCCGGGCCTGTCTTTTCTCCTCTGTCTGCTGCAGCTTTGGCTTCCTGACGCGGTCAGGCAGCGGCCGGAGCCCCACCCACATGAGCAACTCCGCCTCCAGCTGGGAGATCATCGGAGACTCAGAGGCTGCGGATGAGACGGGGCAGCGACCGCCCCCCTGAGCCCGGTACGGACCACGAGCTCACACTGTTAGACGCCCTTCTTCCCTCAGTCACAACTTCTTCCTCAGTTTGTAAAAGAAGGTGTGGTTGTGACTCAGGCAAAAATTACAAGGACATTAGGAGCTCAGCCTCAGTGTACATTACAAAAAGGCATTATGTGAGTGTGGAGAAGAGAACGTCTGAACCTTTTTAAACAACTTTCATTTCCTTTTGCCACTCCTGCCCTAAATCCCCCTATTTTTCCACAGAAGTGATGAATAAGTACATAAAGTATGGTACTACAGTATAAATGGTACAGTGTACCACAGTATTAAGAGGGATACTTTTTAACTCACCACATTTTATCCTTCATCATAAGGAAAGTGAAAAAATGTTTATTACTTATAGATATTTATATAGACCTGCAAACATTCTCATCAAAAACCAAAGACATTACAAGGTTATATATACTGAAGTGAGACTTTCCCTTCTAGTTACATTTAAAACAGTATATTAAGTTCACCTCTGATCCACAAGAGGGTGTTGTTTCATATTACAGTTAACGATCAAGATTTTACCACAGATCTGTAACTTTTACCTCTGTAGGGGAATTTTTAAGCCATGTGTGTAGTCATGTATTTTTTCATGATTTGAAGCACTTTTATTCTCAAGGACAAGAAAAGAAAGTCATATTACCAGTCTCTTCCAGCAGTGAGTGCATTTTAAGCCCTTACGCCTTAACTTACTGTTTTATTGTTAAAATGATATTTTCTTAGTTTTTAGTCATTGCACAGAGCCAAAGCCTTTGGCTGGAGGGTGTTTGATGCTGATGCCACATGTCTGCATGTGTGTATGTGTGTGTAAGCACATGTACTCTGGCTGGTGTACCAGCTTCTTACAATTGGTTGTTTATATCAAAGGAGCAGTGTGTAGGATTTAGTGGCATCTGGTGGTGAGGTTTGCTGATCCCTTTGTTTCCAAGCCTGTGGTGGCCTTCAGGTAGTGTAAAAGCGGGGGTGACCCTATTTAGAGCCAGTGTTTGACAGCCCTGGGCTACGCTACTGTTGAAGAGCATCCACTCCAAATGTAGATTAAAAAAGGGCTCAATTTAAGCAAGGGTTCTTAGTTTCAGGTGATTATACACTAATGAAAACATGATTATGAATATTATATTCCACCTCTGCCAACAGACCCTCCTAAATACGACACACTGCTCCTTAAAAGGATGCCTATCAGCTTTCTTGTGGAAGTGAGAAATGGCATAATTTTTTTTTGTGTTTTTGTTTTTTTTAATTTCCCACCGTTTTTAGCTGACAAGTTACTATAAAGTAGGACTGTCATCTGGCCCAAAAAATCCGTCCCAACCCTACATGAACCCTCAGAGTTGCTGTCCAAGCACAACCGGAACTCGAACCACAGCAGCAGTTTTCGGCCCGAGCCTGAGTATAAAAAAACATAACCTTTCTAAAAATATATAAAATATGATATTTTATTTATAAAAACATTTATGACAAGATTAAGTCAATTTAAGTTTTTTCGAGGTGCGTTCGTACATAGTCACTCTGAGCACCAGAGTACACACTAACACAAACACAAGGGTTCATAGTTTTGGGCACGTTAGGAATATGCCGTTTGGGTAGAACAACGAACTTTCAGGGCGGCGCAGCATACTCTGGAGATGGAGCGGCAAAGTGCCATGCACAGTGAAAGCCAAACTTAACCATTTGTGAATTCATATGAAAATAGAGCGCTCTAACACCGGGAAATCAGTGAGAACACAACCTGATTCAAACCCGGGCGAATGTTAAGAAATTATGGCGGTTTTGGGACAGACCCAATCATGTTCAGGCAGAGAATCAAAGCTCTACCATTAGATAATCACAATCACTCTGACTGATCTCTCTTTTGCTTCTAAACGTCTGACTTCTAGACTACTCAAACGACAGATCAGTGGTATAAATGTTGAGAGACAGTGAACGACCTTCCAGTCAGATCATGTTTTCTTAAAACATTGTGTTTGGAATTTATTTTTGTAAGCATGTTTTTGTCTGACAATACGGATTTAAGATGTAATTTGCCATGTGAATGAATTTTATTGCTGAAATGTGATACAAACAATTCAAAATGTGGATTTTCTGTGATGTTGAGATTTCAAGATTCAATAAAAGTCCATTAAACACTGAAGTGGATTGGAAATCAAAATCTTAATTCCCTCCCCTAAAATTCAAGCAAAACAATATTAGATTCAAAAGCAGCAAATGTTGCTGCTCTTGAATGAAAACTCAAGTGCTCGAAGTGATGATGAGGTCATCTTTGGACTGACTTTTAAGGAGGACGAAGGCGTTCTTCACTATGTCCTGGAACCACGTCAACAGTAAATTCTGGGAAAAGGTGAACATCAGGGGAGGGTGTTTGTACACGCTCTGCTTGTGTGTGCGGCGAGTTTTGTGTGTTAGTGTTCGACCATCTTTAAAAAGCTCTGTGTCTGGCTGAATAGAAGGAAGTGGCTCTGACTTCCCCAGGAAATGGGAAGAGGAAACCCGGGGGCTTCGACCTCTCTGGCTGCACTGGAGCCGCAAGACGACTCACAGGACAGAAAGAAGGAGGGAAGGGTGGAGAGTAGACAGAAAGAGAGATACTGCCTCCCATTGTGCCTCCTAAGAGAAAGGAGGACAAGTTGAGAGGAAAGTTAGGAACAGAGAGGATACAAAAACGCGAGACGGAGAGATATTTGGACCCCGGATTTAAGTTTCAGACTTTGTGGAGATGAAGCTTCTCCTCAGAGCTCTGAGTGCTCTGCTCTGCTGCTTGCTGTGCTCCTCACAAACACTGGATCCTGCTGGGAGGAACGTCTGCCACAATATCAGGTACAGCTTTACCTTCATTGAGACAAAGTATTTCTCAAGCAGCTCCACTTCTCCGTGAGTTTGGGATACAGCTTCTTCATCTGAATACAGGCCAATATTTCGTCCGTTCAATTATTTTCTCACGCTATTGCTATTGTTTGTACTTGTTTGAAGTATGAAATTTGTCTAATTTGATTTTCTTTTTTAATATTCAGGGACCCCTCCACCCTAGTCTGTTGCAATGGATGGCGTCAAGACGGAGATGAGTGCACCATACGTGAGTTTAACTATTCCAATGGACCGTAATCTGTAGGATTTCTACTTTTTCTGCCTGAATACTTACTTTGTTTTCCTGGTGTCCCATTTGCTGATGTGTGTGTTTGTGTGCGTAGCTGTGTGTGAGGGTGAGCAGGCCTGCCTGAAAGGGGAGATTTGTGTGTATCCCGGAGTGTGTCGCTGCCCACCTGGCTTCTACGGAGCTCACTGTAAAACAAGTGAGTTACAGTAAACAACAGCAGCTGTTTAGCATCAGTGGGTTTGATGTCGTTATGAATGTTTTTATGAAAATCCTTATCTGAAATGTGTAAAAGTTCAGATTTAGTTAGAGTTATAGAGTACATTTCTCCATGAAATGTAGTGTAATAGTAATATCTTTAAATGGATATACTCAAGTTGAGCCCAAATACCTCAAAATTGTACTGAACTGAGTAATTATACTTAGTTACATTCCACCACTTTACACTGGTTTCAGTGTTTTGTACAGTATTATTGTTACATGTATTCCCTGTGTTTGTTTGTTACCAGGCTGTCCTCCTGAGTTCTGGGCTTCAGACTGTCGACAGGTGTGTCAGTGCCACCCACACGGTCGCTGTCACCCCGTCACCGGTGAGTGCACTTGCAACCCCAACCGCTGGGGTCTGCTGTGTCAGTACACCTGCAAGTGCTCCCGACATGGCCACTGCCATCCCGTCCATGGAAACTGCACCTGTGACGAGGGCTGGTGGACGCCAACTTGCTCAAAGCCGTGCCAGTGCGTCAGCGGGGGGTCTACGGGCCCGGGCTGCGACCAGCTAACAGGCCGCTGTCAGTGCAATAGAGGCCACTGGGGACTGAAATGCCCCGTTCCTTGTAACTGCTACATGTCACCATGTAACCAGCGCAGCGGTGTGTGTGAGTGCGAGGCAGGGTGGTGGGGACCCAGCTGTGACCGGCGATGTATATGTGACCTCACACACAGCAGCTGTGACCTAGCTAACGGGCAGTGCTTGTGCCACCCGGGGTTTCACGGGGACTTCTGCAACCAGCCCTGTGACGCTGGGAAATACGGCAGTGGCTGTCTAAGGAAGTAGGTGTCAGTAGATATATTAGTTTGTTTCAAGACCTGCGTGCTAGTTCCGACTCTTTCCGTTTTTGTCTCCTGTCCTCAGTTGTGGTTACTGTAAAGACAACCAGCCCTGCTCTGCCACTGATGGCGCCTGTGAAGCCTGCGAGCCCGGCTGGAACGGTACGAGATGTGACCACCCGTGCCCGTCTGGTTCTTATGGTGCCGGCTGCCAGGAGAAGTGTCCACGCTGCAGGAATAACGAACCCTGTGACCCAAAAACTGGGAAATGTTGGAGGTGTGACCCTGGATGGACTGGACCCAGGTGTGCATGCATGTTTTAGGCGTAAATGAGCACTTTTGACCGTGCTGTACTTAAAGGGAGAGTCTGTCTGCTTTTTTTTCATTTCTTTTTTCTCAAATGGAAACTCACATTTATAGATTCATAATCAGTGTCACGGTATCATAATCACGGTCCCAGTGTGGAGAAGCAGACAGGTGTATTGGGGCACAGAGCAGAGCAGTGTAGCAAGCTGCTGTGGACGCCATGTTAGTTTGGATCCGAAACAAGCTAAATGATCGAGGCAGAGGTGGACCAGCAACTCCTGTCCTGCACAGTAAAATTAACACAAACTGAATAGACTTAAATGTTTGATTCTACAAATACATCAGTAACTAGCCCACTCATGAACTCTGAAGCTTTTATGTGTAAAAGACAGTTGCTCCCAAGTAGCTGACTGAGACTACACATCATCATCACACTGAGCTGTACAACACGACTTTACAGCCTCGTAGTGGCGGCATCGCGACCGTAGTGTCGTTCATCATAGCCTAACATTAGCTTTTTACTTCTGACAATTACATTTAGGCTTCAAAAATCCTAAAAGTGGGGGCGCCTGGTGGATCAGTGGATAGAGTGGCGCCCCATGTGCGGAGGCTTCGTCCTCGCCGCAGCAGCTGCAGGTTTGAGTCCAGCTTTGGCCCTTTGCTGCATGTCACCCCCTCTCTGTCTGTCCCCCTTTCATGCTCAGACTGTCCTATCCATTCAAGGCAATAAACCCCCCCCCCAAAAAAAAACTAAAAGTGGTGTTCATTTGTGAATATTATCTAGCTGAACGTGTAAGTATCATAAAAATTTGTTTACCACAGAGCCGTTTTTCTGCAATGATCCAAAATCCAATGGAAAAGGGGACCAGGGTGAAGCAAAAAACGTCATCTGACGTGATATAAAAATCCTAAAATATGTTGTTTTTTATAGTAATGGCGGCGCCCTTTGAGTCACACTGAAGGTATGAAATAAGTTGTTGTCTTTTTAAAGTGTGTGGCATGCTATGGAAAATGTTGGCTGTAACAAAAAGTAACAGTCTTTGTGAAGGTAAAGGTTTGTGTGAAAATGCTTCTTGTCTTTGCTTTCAAGCAAAGCATTATAGATTGTGTGTACTTTATATGGACTGTGAAAATGAAGTGTGTGTTAAAGATGAACGGACAAAAACATTTTGTGCCCGCAGTGTCCATAAATGCCTATATGTGTAGGAAAACAACCACAAAAATCTGTGAGATTAAGGTTTAGGATTAGAATTTGATTGTGCAATAATAGTTGGTGTCCTCGGACATTGCTCCCTGTCGCCCAGGTGTGAGGAGGCCTGCTCTAACGGGATGTTTGGAGATGCCTGCAGCTTCCTGTGCAGCCCTTGTTTCCATGGTAACTGCCACTATGTGACGGGAAGATGTATGTGCCAGCCAGGCTTTCAGGGAGAGAGGTGAGTTTAAAACAACTTTGACATAGTTTCATTCCATGTTTAGGATTTTTAGTCATTGTTTTGTTATGAAAACCTGAAAATAGCAGTGGTGTGAGCAGATTGATAAAGGCCTTTATTCCTAAAGTTGGCTGACCCTGCAGCATAAACATTTGTGTGCGAATATTTAAACAGAGAAACTCTTTCCCACAGTGTGAGGTTTTAACCACATTGTTAAATAGACCTAACTAAGCCAACTCAAAGACAATCTTCACTGCTTCCTTTAGCTTTACCTTTAAAGGTTTTGCACCCATTTTTACTGTTAACCCATTAACCACTAAACTGGGACTAACATTATTGTTTTATTTAATGTCAAACTGACATTACCAATGTGTCATAGTGCGGTTAATAGCACCTCTGGCGTGTGCAATTTAACCCCTAAAAAAGCAATGCGTTCATAAACGGTGTTTTCATAAGATCAAAAGCAAAAGACAGCGTCTGTAAACGTGAAAAGATTCATGTGAATTTAGTTTTGTTTTTTTAAACCTGAACAATTCGACTTTCCATACCAAGTCATTAGTATAATTTAAGCAAATAAACAAAGTACGCCTTGGAAAATATTTGGCAGTATCATGGTCGTATATGCAATTTGAGGTTAAACATGCAAAACCTCTACTCTGCTCCCTTCAGTTTTCTGTGACTCAGCAGTGTTTATTGCAGTAATCATTACAGTGTATTTTCACTGTACACTGAAATAGATCGTGACTCAGTGTTCACACACAGGATTTTTTGTGTGCTGTGATGATGTCATTGCATTACTCATGTTTTTTTTTTGTCTTTTCAGCTGTAACAGCAGCTGCCCCGCCCTGCAGTTTGGCCTCAACTGTTCCTTCACATGTGACTGTGGAGAGGGGGTCAGCTGTGACCCAGTCACTGGTGTCTGTCCCAACAGTATGTCCATCCATCCATCCATCCATCCATCCATCCATCCATCCATCCATCCATCCATCCATCCATCCAAATGTGTCTGTGTATATTGGTATATGTATTAGTGAAGGGCATCACATGTGTCTTGATGCGTTTGTGTGTGTGTCCGTCTGTGTGTGTGTTTGTGTGTGTGTGTCAGGTGGCAGAGCAGCTGTACTGGCTGGTGTGCTGGTTCCTTTGCTCCTGTTGCTCCTTGCTGTGCTCTTCTGCTGTTTGTGTTGTGGAGGAGGACCAGTTGATGGCAAAGACAGGTCTGTACCTAATTTCCCTCGATCGATATTATCTCACATAGCAGCCTGTGCAGAATTGTCAGTTACTGTATCACCAGCAAAAGTGAAAGCACCCTCCTGATGCACTCTTGTTTTGGAACGAACATTGTCCACCTGCCATTTTGCTTTCATATATTTGCATTTTTTCAGCACTGTGTCTGCAGTTTTTGTAGCCTTCTCTTGGATGCATGCTGCTTAAAGTCCGACCTGGTCAGTAAGCAGAAAATACAGGGCAGAATCCCTGCAGATGAATACACCAAGGGATGATTGAGAGAGATTACTTCTGTTTTGAGTCTATATTTTTATTTTTCTTTAGGATAATCCAGCACAATATACCTTTAAAATTGGCAATTGCGGAATTATCGTGACATTTCGGGTCGTGGAAAATCATTAAGTACAAACGATTTGAATTAGTAAAGTTTAACTGTATAATCAACACAAATCCAACTATAGCAGTGTGCAATAGTGTGATATTCTTACACCATAAACCTTTCTTCCAGAGCGGCGGTTGCTGATGGAGGCTTATCAGTTCGGATGAAATATCATGTCTACAGCGTCCTGGCTAACATCGGTGCTGCCCTCCCCTGTATTTCTAATTGGTCCTCTGGCCTGCCTCGAGTCACTGGTCAGTCAGACAGGACAGTATTTATATTGTTATAAACATGGGAAATTTAATGCTTTTGTTAAAACCTTAAAACCCTGGAACCTTTTAATAGAGGACAGGCCTTGTATAAATCTGAATAACATAATTTTTTATTTTATTTTTTTTCATGTAACACATACAGTATCTCACCATGATCCAGAGCTGACGTTCAACCACAGCTTCATTGAGCCTCCTTCCTCTGGCTGGGTGACTGAGGGCTCGTCCTTTGACAGTGATGAGGAGGAGGGAGAGGCGCTCTACTGTGTCCCTCCGAGAGAAGGTAGGAACAGGGTCACACCAGACCTTACACTGCCCTCCTCTGGTGATGAGCTGAGCTCCCACTACAAACTTCTCCTTCAGCTCTTCTAATGTCGCTTGACTTTTCCACGTCTTTTGGCAGACATCCCTGCGGTGGCGGGCGGTGAGTTCCAGGAGATGAGCTCCAAGTGTAACATGTTTTTAGACCCGTCGGGCTTCAGCAGTGAGGACATCACCTCGCCCTTCAACATCCCTCGCACCTCCAGCAACGCCAAGTCCAAGCGGCCGTCTGTGTCTTTTGCAGAGGGCACCCGTTTTAGCCCCAAGGAGAGGCGTGGCTCAGCTCAGGACCCCGGCGCTCTCCCAGGACACACACGCAACAAACCCAAGTCACCTTGGGGGGTTTTGATGCTGTCTGCGCTCCAAAGTCCAGGGAGTGCTGCTAGAACTGGGGAAGAAGATAGAGCTGAGGGCGAGGAGGAGAAAGACAAAGTGGATGAGCAGCCAACAGACAATCAAGAGTCAAACTGTGAGGCAGGGGACCAGGAAGTAGACAGAACCCCTTCTCGGGCCACCCTGCAGGTCCCTGGGGCATCAGGACGAAGACGGACTATGTCCAACACAGCTGCTCATAAAGGGACGCAGCCGACATCAGCCTCTGATGCTCAGGTCTTAAATAAGGTCACCACTGTGTACGTAACGGTGGGTAAGGCAGGTAGGCCCATGTCGAAGACAGAGACGAGCTCTGAAGGCCCCGTTCAGGCCATGCTGCGACGACTCGGCAGCCTCCAGAGACAAAAAGAGGAGTCTGGCAGGTCCAAGTCGAAAACAGCTGAAGGGATTACCAAACCACCGAGGAGGAAGCTCGGCGCTCGAGCGAGCGTGTGGGAGCAGGGAGGGCCGCCTGCAGGGGAGGTCGGCATCTGTAAGCCAATCCGGAGAAAGCATGCTTCTGACACGGCTGGTGCTAATGACACTCCGTCATCAGAGAGCGGCACTCCAAAAAGGCCTCTGTCGTCCATTTTGAAGAGCGTGCCAGAGGTGAATTCAGCTGACTCTGGGTCAGATCTGAGGTCTGAGGGTGGTGATACCAGCACAGGAAAAACTGAGGGGACCTACCTGACTGTGGGACCAGCAGGAGACGCCGTGAGTCTCACTGAGGTCATCGCCAATGAAGGCGCAGTGGCCAGTGTGAGTGATGAACCCTGCTATGAGAATGTCATGATTAAACACACATAACCTTTGAGAAACAGCACGTCAGCAGGTCTGATCCGAACACAACTGCATGTTTATTACTCTGCAGTCATTAAGTTACAGCCACAAAGGGAAAACTCTGTTATTTGTTTCACATTTATGCACCAGTAAAGCTTGCATATCGACATTTACAAAGCATTTGTTATTTCAAAAAGTACCTTTACCTTTAGCCTAAAGTCTACAGAATATAGATAAAAACACAAGAAATTTATATTCAGGGTTCCTACACATTTTCCAATTAAAAATTTGATACTATTCCATACTTAAATTTCCAGACTTCTTGGTAGCTTTTTCAGACCATATTTGACATGTTAATACAAATAGCCAGCCCTAAAACAAACTTGCTTTTATCTACTGTGGCCTTTTGATAACATTACACAGTCAAACGTCTCTGCCAGAGAGGAAGTAAACTAACCAGTGATGCATATACACATATTATTTTCCCCTCAACATATTAAATGAATATTGTTTATTCGTGTTTAGTTTCTTTTATAATTAAGAAGAAATAAAGAGTTGAGAAAAGTTACATAATTTAATTTTCACAGCATCAGTGGAGCCTTCTTTATTCACTGTGTTCACTGAAATGACGATTAATGCAGCCATAAAGGTCTAAACTCCTAAATGTTCAGACAAGCTTAATATTTGGTTATTTGTTATGTAATGTATATTATTTAAAGCTATTGCTGCATTGTCTTTTTAAACTAATTTGGTTGCAGATGTCCAGATTTGGTTTAGTTATAAGACACTGTTGGCGGTGCTGTGATCAGTAGCTGCAGAGGCAGCTCTGTGTAGGAGTGTGTGTTCTGTTGCAGCCACGCTTCTTGCCTTGCTTTTGACAACATCATTACTCTGTCCTGTACTGTCTCACACAGAGGTAAACATTTTGGCTGCGCTGGCTACCTGCTCCAAAAAGAACTCTGTTTGTATGATCAGTTTAGCTTTAGTAATTCTGAATTTTATATTTTAGAAAAGAGAGAAAAGAATAGAAGCAATAATCAAAAAACAAAAACATTTTTTCCATACTCTCTTTTCTGTGTCCATAATTATGCATAATAACTTAAATCAAATTCCATACTCTTCTATACTCTGTAGGAAACCTGGATATTTTACATTGAAAGATAAAAAAAAACCCCTACAGAATAACAAGTGGTATTTTGTCAATTTCTCCTAACAATACCATTGATTGCATTCGGTAACTTTTCTGTAGTTTTGCATGAATATAAGCAATAATTGTATTTATTTCCTCTAGTTATGCATGTTGTATTAACTGTATACATATTGTCCTGTAATACAGAATGTACCAAAGTACTGTAATATCTGGGCCTGTGTCTGCTTCTACTCGGAAGAGATAAACAGACATAAAGCCTGGAGAAATGTCTTTTTAGAACATCTGGGTTATACCAGGAAGAGCAGAGGAAATAACGGCAGACATATCATTGTAGTTATAAAGCAGCATGAACTGTGTTTTTGGTGATTAATGGTTTATTTGTTATGGATGAAAATACAAGTAAGAAAAGACTGTAACAGGTTTTGAACATGCATCAAATGTGGCTCCCTCTGAATGAGTACATTGTTTAAACATCTGTATATATTAGTCAGTAGATGTCAGAGTAGTAGAATCATAAGAATGTTTCACATCTACATCCTGCAGCCAAAGTCCCACCTGTCGTTGTGTTGTGAAAGTTACATGATGCTGCTGTTGGGTAAAACCCATGATTGCAATTTTTAGATTTTTTGTCATGACTTATGGGAAAAATCTGTACGACCGACCACGTACCAAACTATAATGAAACTTTGGGGGATGGAAAGTCTTATCAACCCTGTTATATTTTCATTATTCACTGTATATATGCTTATGATTAGTAAGGAGTAAATAAACATTTTGAATTTTGTAGATACATTATTTAGAAAACATAACTGCATTACTGTCTGTGTATATATATCATTTCTATCACACTGAAAACTAAGAAATGAGAAGCTGTAAATCTTTTAAAAATAACCTTATCAATGTTGTAAATAAGCTTTTTTAAAATGTATATGTAGCCTAAAATTGACGTTGAGACTGCCGACAGATCAGCTTCACCTCAGCTTAGCGTATTGTTATTATAGTTGTGTATAATTAAATAGGTCATTTCATATCGACAACAGATGGAATGAACTAAATCAGCTAGTTGAACTTTGGCCATGTTGAGGCCATTGGAGAGCAGCAGTCTGTGGATTTTCATCGATCTCCAATATTTGCTGAAGTTGACGGGCAGTTATGTGTTACACTGAGCAAATGTGTGTCACACTTTCAACAGCAACTACTCTGCCTTTTTTCAGGTAAAATGAAGAATCTGTAACGTACAACTTTAACCCAAATTATTATATCAAAATATCGGGAAACTACTTTTCTGCCCCAGTGGTGTCTGAACAGCCGAGCCAGTACTTGGCAATGGATCTTGGATATGGAGGCGACGCAAAGTCAACTCTCTTGGTCTTGAGGTCCACTCTGTAGTAAGCATCTAAAAAACAGAAAACAAGACAGTCATTTCCCCCCTGCTTAGCAGCTCATGGTCATTTTTGTGTGATAGAAACTTTTTTTTCTATCTTATCTTTGGTGAATCATAAACCAGATAACAGTACTGAAAATCACTTACAGGGACAGTTCACCGTGACATCAATAATGCATTTGTTTGGTCTCATCTGTTAATCAGTCTCAATGGTTTTGATGTGAACTGGTGAGCGCTGCATGTAATGGAACTACACGGCACTCATCTAAAAAAAAAACCTCCAACTCGAGCAATGTGTATTTCCAGAAATCATGACATGATTACTCAAGATAATTCACAGATTTTGTTGTGAACAGTTTTATGTGGGAATTTTTTTTTTTTTATGTGCTATTTTACTTCAACAATATGCGTCGGGGAAGAGTACATCTACCCAGGGATGAGGGGCTTGTGCTCATGACAGTGCAAGATGTAAACGTTTATGGCGTCCTCCTCGGCTGAGCTGGATCATTAGCTAACTCGGTGGTGTCAGGTGAGCCAGCAGTTGATGCACACTTCTTTTTGTGCGGTGATGTGGTTGGAGGGTGTAATTTAACAGAAATAAAGTAGTTCGTACATGAAAATGCCCACAACAAGGTCTGTGATTATCTTTACTATGTGAGTCATCATTTCTGGAAAGACACATTACTGTTGAGTTTTTAAAATGTTTTTCTTTCACGCTATCTCTCTGTCCTATCTAATAAAGGCAAAAATGGCAAAAGAAAAAAAAGAAAAACGAAGCAGACACCTCTAAACTGATAAAAAGCATTACAGCTAGGAGGAAAAAACAAAAAATTGATTTGGGGGTAAACTGTCGCATGTGACAGGCAGAAAAACACAAGAATATCAGTAATTTTAGGCATCTGTTTCTTTGTCATGTGGACTAGAACACAGCATGTGAAACTTGTTATAATAAGTCATCTATGGCTAAATGGCGCTGGGGAAGTTTGGTCAAATAAGTTAATAAGTTGAAATTAGATTCTTCTTTCAACATCTGTAATTCATTTTACAAAGGTCGCCTTTTATTCATAAAAAGCTGAAAAATGTTCCCTTGGTTAAATGGGTGCATTGCTCTCTTTTAACCACCTTAACCTTTGAACTTAGATAAAATAATGAGTGTTACATGATCATTTATGCTGTTAAAATGTTTTGTGATATAATGTAATGTTTTGACAGATGACCACATGGTTAAAGTATATAAAAGAACAAATTATTCAAAAAAAGTTAAGATTGTTATTGACCTAAAGTACACTGCTAAAGGATATGTTGCTGCTGTGTTACCTCCTTTAAAGAAGTAGACGCTCTGTATGGGCAGACTCCGCTGGATGGACCCCCAGTTCCTTCTGTCATTTCTGGAGTCATAGTTGCCTCTGTTGTTCTGTCGGTAGCCATCCCACCGTCTGTCCTGGTCCCAGACTTGATCCCAATGTCTGTCCCAGTCTCTTCCGAGCCTCTCCTCCATCTCCATCCTCCTCTCTGCCAACCTTAGACCCATTTCCATCCCCCTTCGTGCGAATTCTTGTCCCATGTTCATGCCCCGCTCAGCCATGGACTCCCATAAGGGTGAGCGGCTTTGCCTCCTACGCCCCCACTGCTGTCCATACTGCTGGTTCCACTGCTGGCCCTGCTGGTTCCACTGCTGGCCCTGCTGTTGACCCCACTGCTGGTCTGGCTGGTCGTCGTTGCGGCGTCCACTTGGCCTCCAAGGAGGGACGTACATCCTACCGACCATGACAGCATCGATGGGAGACTTGAGGCCCTTCCAGTCCTTGGCAATGAAGTGATGTTTGTCATGATGCTGCGGCACTAAAGAGGAGAAAAAGAAAAAAATTAAGCTGTATAAGTGGAAACACCTGCATCCACCTCCAAAACAAGCACAAATGATCTGTAACATCACAACTCACAGCCAGAGAAGAGCTCACTCATGATGCGTTCATAGTTGTAGTATATGTCAGTGTAGCGCCTGAACAGTGTGGACGGAGACCTCGCAGACATGGTGATGCACTCCTCGTGGGACGGCTGGTGCAAAAACTCATACGTGTAATACTGATCCCCTGGAAAAAGCAACGGGATTTAAGTGGCTTCATGTTACCCATACAGAACTATAATATATGTCATACATGCCCCCATATCAAGAGCGTGTTGCCATATATGTTTCTTTTAAGACAATACATTATCACATCTTCTGGATATATGAAGACTAGAGTTTGTAACATATATGAAATCATTTGTGTATGTACACAGAAAAATATTTGTGATTTTTTTTATTATTATATGTTGCTACCATATATATATATATGTATGTTTTGTGTTCTTTTTTTTACTAGATAGGACAGAAGATTGGGGGCCTGACATGCAGCAAAGGACCACAAGCTGGACTCAAACCTGCGGCCGCTGTGGCAAGGACACTGCCTTCATAAATGGGACACCTGCTTTACCCACTGAGCTCCCAGACACCCCTTGCTACCATATATGTTTACGATATATATTTATTTTATACTTGCAAGTTTATGAAAATAACATATATTTTTTAAAAATCTGTTTGCTTACATTTCTGTCACAGTCTTCTGTGTCCTGACTCTTTTAGACTTGATTAGATTCTATTGTCTGTTTAAGGCTCATTTAAGTTGCCTTCATTAGTTAGTCTGTCTTTGTTTTGGGGTTTTTGGGTTTCAGTTTACAGTGTTCTCCCCCTCCTGTGTTTCTGTGCTGCCTCTCACTCATTTGCACATCTGCACACCTGCCCTGCATCAGCCTCGTTAGTCCTTCCTGCTCCTCAGTTTCTCCCATTCAATCAGCTCCCTGCCTGCTCCTCTTTTTCTCCACCTGCACTTCATCCCCTCGTAAGTCTAGACTGCATCTTCTGATTTTCAGTTCAGTCTTTGGATGTTGGATCCTTGATTTGATTGTGTGATGTTCAGTGTCCTTGGAATTTAAAAAAAAAAGTGAGTTCCTGTTACCTGACATCTCCTGAATTTCGGCCCACCTGCTCTGCATTACATGACAGAGTCTTGTTAATTTTAAATGTCTGTATTTTATGTTTAAAAATACAGTATTAAAATATACTAATGTGCTTTGGGATGAATATATATGTACACAACATATACATGTACAATATAAGCATATATTATATCTTTACATATATAACATTTTTAAAAGAAATATGTTGATATATGGTGTAATGCCTGGCTGTACCTTTGAAAAAATAGACTTTCTCTTTTCCATTGTGACCCGGAGCGGGCAGAGCAAATGCTTGCATCCACATGATCAGGAATTTTGTCAAAGCCCACGCTGATATCTCGAGGATAGTCCCTCATCCAGCACGCCGTTATCAAACCTCCAGTACTTGTTTCCCTAATGAACATTTTGATTTGTTTAAACATTAAATTGTTAACACAGAGGGAGCTGGTATTCATGATAGACTAATACCAACTCATTTCCAGTGTCCCTACCTTGAAGATATAAGTCTTTCCTTGACAGTTGATGCGTGTGAAGGCAGCATCAATAGGCCCGCTGATGCCCCACACGTCCTTTATGAGCTTTGGGTAACCAGGAAGCACCGACTTCTGGTCCAGTTCAAAACAGTAGTCCCCTAGAAAAAGTTCATAAGCATGTTTCCTTGCAACAGAACTTAGACTTAAAGTTTTGCCCGCTATTCAATGTCTGATTACTACATTTGAATATTGGGTGATCACTCACCTCTGAAGGCGTATATAGAGCCATTTTTCAGCTGCATGAAGGAGTCAAAAGGCCTCCCACTGCAGGCCACGGCGTCAGGGTCAGGGGCTGCGGTGGTACCTGTTGTGACAGGAACAGTGGTTGTCTCAGCTGAATCAGTCGTAGGGTGTTTAGCTGTGCTGGGGAGCATTTGTGCCGAGGGGTCCATCTGCGAAATGGAGGTTTTCTGTGTAACAGGGATTTTCTGATCTGGTTTGGTGTCCATCAGTTGAGGGGGGTTGGTCATTTCTAGTGTGGTTTCTAGGTGTTGCTGTGGTCTGCGAGCAAAGTCCGGTGTGGGTGTCAGCTGATGATTTAAAGCAGTGGCAGTCGGTGGCGTGATATCTTCAAACATCTCATCATCATCATCCTCTGCAAAGACGAATGTGTCTCCACGAGCTGAGGGAGGAAAGAGATATCAGTGACATCTTTAGCTGCACCGCTTTTACTGTCTTTACCTTATCTTAATCCTTTGACGCCTGACCCAATTGGCTTGCTTTCTTTCAAAAACATAGTGAGAGGGCAATGTGCAATTTAACAAGAAAATAAAATTGCAAGAAATAGTAAGAAGAACAAAAATTACTGGAAAAAAAAGGAAAAAGAGAAATAGTAAAAAAACAAAAACCTAAGAAATTGCTCCATGTTCTTTTACCTATCCTCTTATCTTATATATATATATATATATATATATATGTATATATAATTTGCAGAAAATTCTATTTATTTTTTTTCTCCAGACATTTTTCCTAGTTTTCATTTTTTTTTTTTTTTTTTTTTACAGTTTCCAATAATTCCCCCCAGCTTTTGTGGTCACTGTGAACTAATTGCAATTTGCAGAAAATTCTCTCCAAGAAAGTTGCTCATCATGTTTTCCCCCATTTTTGAAAGAAAGCAAACACGTTTTCTCAAGTTCCAAAGGTTTATATGCTTGTGAAAGGCCTCTGAATACAGCACAAGAAAAGTGATGCCGATCCAGGTGTTAAAGGGTTAAAATAAGCAGAGATTTCTTACTTGTCCTGCCACAGGTGACCTGATAGTCAGAGCAGCAGCTCTTGTAATACTTGCACATGGAGTCACATTGGCACTTCTTCTTAGAGTCAAAGCCATTCTCACAGCGACCCACGCAGGACTCTGAGGATAAAAAGACAGGATTTTAAAGAAAATTGATTGTCTCTGTTTTGTATTTGTGTATTCTTGACATCTCCGAGGAATTTCCTCCTTTGGATTATAAAGTTATATTTGATTTAATAACAGCTCCCATGAGGTAAAGACTGATGACCATTCATGTTTTCACACTGGCCTCCTTCATGCTTTGCCGACGAGAAGTTTCAGTTCTGTAACCTCACCAATAGATGGCACTAAATTGTACACACCTGACCTTTAAAGCATTTTTTTTTTAGCCATAAAGGCAATAAATAACAAAATTTGCTGCTCTTCACAGTTTAACTCAGTTTTAAATTTGAATAAATTTTGATGTACATATACCAAACCTGCAATCTGAAGACACTGCTCGGTTTCCTGGTCATTTGTGATTTTTCTCTGGAATTTTGTAGATTTAACTGATAATTAATGAAATTGTTAGTAGCTGTCCTGACTGTAATAAATATGTCTGCTTGTGTAGACAGGGCACCCAAAGATGGTGCCTCTGATTGGTTAAAGGTCCAGTGTTTGCAGAATTGAATCTTCTCTTGTGTGTCAGAAGTTTTAGTAGAGCTACAGAGGCTGATGTGAACATGAATGGTCCTATCTAGACCTAGTGTGGCAGACTCCTTGGAAGAGGACTCGCTTCATATCTAGAAATAAGTGGTTCATTCCAAGGCTCAATTGGCCCTCATCAGGGTGCTGGGTGGCCCACTGATGATTTTCTAATGAAAAATGGAAATAACTGATTAACTATGGGGATTTTTTTCTGCTTGGATGTAAATTAAGGTGCCAGTGTACATGAAAAAAATAATCAAAATAGAGCCTCTGTACAAAAAAATCGGCCCCAAATCCTCTAAGAGAGGTACGGGATAATCCCAGGATGTCCCCGAGTCCTGGAAATGCCTCTGCCTTTATGTGATGAGCTTAGCTACACGTGTTGGGCTGCTGAGACTGGATTTGCTTTGTTTATTTATTTAATCTCAAAAATATTACTGAGTGCATAATAACTGGCCCCTGGCCTCCTTTCATTTTGTAGAAGTGGCCTCTTGGCAAAGCAAGTTAAGTGTCTCCGTTCTAAGGTAATGACAACATAATTATTATTAACTGATGAAAACATAGTTAATAATATTTTATCACATTTTTGCAAATCACACACACTGGACCTTTAAATTAGTTAAAAATGTAAGTAATGGTGAAGTTAAATGTTTATTGCTTTATCCAATATATAGTTGTAACCCCTGATAGAAATATACAAATACAGTAGCCTACATTTAATGCAGAGAGTGAGTCCATTATTTAACTTCAGCATGACAATAAAATACAGGAAAAAATGAACAACCCGCAACACTCATTCATTTGCCCACAATTTATCTTTAAAAGTGATTTTTGATGTCCTTACCTTCTATAGCAAAAGTCTCAGCGAGCAGAGCGAGCAGCAGGACGGTCCACAGCCTCATGTTGCCTCTGTGGTGTGTGAGGACAGACTGAGAAAGTAATGACGGACCTTGTGCTCTCAATCATTGGAAACATGTGTCAGTCACCCTACTTCCTTGTTTACTTTAACCTTATTTGCGAACCTCTTTCTACTCGTGCAAATAAACAAAGACACACAGAGAGAAAGAGGTTGATATGAAACAAAAGTTTAAGCAATGTGACCATCTGTTGACCTCGGTTATTTTTGTGTTTTTACCCAAACTGTAGTTCATGTAATGATCGCAGAGCAGTGATTTTCTCTCTCTGCAGTGAGTAATGCTATCAGTCAACAACATTACCCTGTGTTATTTCATTACTCTCCTTCAGGACAAGACCAGACCTGAATGCTTGTAATCTGGTGTCCTTTTAAGGTCTCAGTGATAGAGAGAAGAACAAAGTACAGGCCTGCTGTGTCCAAAAGACGTAGTACAGTTTAAGGAGTAATTCTGATTTCATTTTTTATTTTGCTATACTCTGTTTTAAAAAAAAGACTAATAATTACCTTGTACCCTGTACCTTATTTAAGCAGCAGTTGTGTTTTTTTTTGCCATTGTAACATTTGGAAGAGAAATGAAGCTTGCTCTGAGAAGTGGATAGGGGTGGTTGTATGTCTTGGTGGTATCATATTATAAATTCTACATTTCAAAATGCAACCCCCTCTCCCAACACACACACACACACACACACACACACACACACACACACACACACACACACACACACACACACACACCAGTTTGAAACATTTACAAAAAAAAACACTGTTTATTTAGTAGTGTAATTTTACATCCATACAAGCAAGAAGACGTTTTGTGGATTTCCAGAGAAAACTGTATATTTCACTACTTTGTTGATTACTCACTCACACACAATAGTGCAACAAAAAAGTCTGAATATATTTGCAGTATTTCCCAAAGGTTGATAGTTTTGGATGAACATGTGCATCACAGGACACCATTACTACATTATGTTTGGCATCACCACAACCATATCAGTTAAAACTTTGAGGAAGTCTTGATTTGTTGTGTGTGTGTCTAAATGTGGATGTATCTGATGTCTGTCATATATTAAAGGTGTTGTATATAATGTATTTATGTATATACGTTTATGTGAGGCCGTGTGACCAAACACATTTCCTTAAAGAGGATGACAAACAATCTGCTCTAAGAGAAGTGTGAATTTGGATGGGGAAGTGGGTCACGTTTGCCCTTACACCACACCTCCTATAGTCCCTGAGTTTCTGTGGATCGTCATCAGTAGGTATCCCAAAGCAATGAGGAGGATGGCGATGAAGAGGAAGAGGATACCACCCCAGGGCTGTAGGGGCAGAGCCTTCATCAGTTCAAGGCTCTCTGATGGAACCATATTGCTCAGAACCAACATATATCCCAAAGTCCAGCCTGTAGATGCATGCCCCACCTGTAAAAAGGGGACACACTGAAACCCCAGCACAACATGGAAAAGCCAACTGATTCCAGCAAAGCAGACAGGGCTGTTGATAACTGCATATTGAGAACTGAGCAAAAGATGGACAAAAAGATTTCATTTATTTCCTTTGCTCCTCACCTCTCCCCGAAATGAGATGGAAGAAAAGTAGCGCTCATCGAAACCATAGCCCTGCTTTAGTAGGATCTGGATGTAATTGGACATGGCGCAGGTATTCTTCATGTATTTCTCTTCCAGATTTGGTTCACTAGTCAGCTGTGAGTGGAAACACAGGGGTTTAAGATTTTTGTCACTCAAATCTTAATCCATTTGATATGGCTGAAACAAAAGTCTGCTGGTCCATTTGGTGGTTTTAAACATGAACACGTTTGAACATTTATTAGAGGCTAAGCTCAGAGAGCTGTGATCACAACAGTACCTCAGAGATGGTCATGTTGCAGATTTGTATGACTGCTGCCTCCAGATGGCTATGGGACGTAATGGAGATGTTGGTGAGAAGTTGGATTTCGTCGATAATGAAGAAGAGAGCAGAGAATGCCTGTGGAGAAGATGGGACACTGAGTCAGAGGGAAAAAAATTTTCAGATAAACAAACAAAATATATTTTTTTTTTAAATTTAAGAAAAAAAATATATAATTACGAGAGAAATGATGGAAGGACAGTTACATAGGCTGGCATGAAAGATACTAGCAAGAGAGTAAACAGAAAGCTTTTTACCGCTGTACGAAGTTGCCCCTCCATAACGCTATCACTTAAAGTTGTGTGGTTGCAGGTTAGATTGTATATAATATAGGACATTCTACAACAAACTGTAACTTTCATAGAAAGTAACTTTTGTCATATTTGCTGCAACTGTCATGATGTTCGCACAGCGCTAAATGAGCCAGATCTGTAAAAATCTGTGATCTGTGAAAAAAAATCCTGTTCCTCTGCCTCCTCTATGGTAATCTACAAAACCACACCCACTGGAGGGGAAATCTATCAGTGCAACAATATCAACCAAGGGCTGAAATAGAATACCTGTAACTCGCTAAAAACATTAGATTTTTAGCATGTCAGTATATCTCGGTTACTTCTTTTACACTGCTCATCTTGGAGAAATGATCCCACTGAATGGCCAGAGGTGACTTTGATATTATTATATTAACAGCTTTCAGGCATATTGTTGTTTGCTAGTAAATGTAAATGACAAGGAGGCACCGTTATGTAATACAAAGTCAAAGGAGAACAATGAATTGTTTTCCCCTTCGTTGGGGGCAGAACTTGAACAGCTCTGTCTCTGTTAGTGCCTATAATGGCCTTATCACGTGAACAAAAATAACCAATCAGAGCCAAGGAGTCTCTTAAGCAGTTTTCATTCACATCATGCACTGCTCCTGAAAATGAAAATAAGAAAGTTGGTTTAGCCAGTGCATGATACTCTGGTTGACAATATCCTACATGGCAGCTGGGTCAGCAACTTTCTCATTTTACAGCTAAACAACACATTAAAATAGGTTTTAGAATACATTTGAGGCATGACATTAGCAATCCAGAAACAGAATACAGATTCATGTTTGATCAGCGCTGCCAAGTTTAACAGTTTGACTGCAGTTCACAAAACATGATCGAAATGATTGACCTCTCAGCTCCGATTGGTTGTTTTCCAGTGCATGACTGTAGTAAATGCAATCACAAGCAGTAGGAAAAGGAGGAGAGACATGAATTTCTTCACTCGTCTCATGTACTTTGTTTAAGAATATAGTGACTGTTTGATTGTAAAAATTACTATCTTTAATGACTAGCCAACTATTTTTCTCAGTAAAATTAATTTGTCCCTGTAAGTAGTGTATTATGTCATGTGTAAGGTATCGGCATTTACTGTTAAATATGTGTACACTTTGCTGTGGAGAAGTGGAGAATTAGTTATCAATGTAACACTAAACCAGCAAAACAGTTTACACTAATGTACAACCAAGTAATCAAAAAAGCTAAAGAATGCCTTAAATGGAAGATATTTGGTTTAAAACTATTCAGCCCTTTTTAGAAAAAAGCACAAACTTTTGTCCCTTTATCTATAAGTTGTTGCTGTCTCTGTGGAAAAGGCTCGCTCACCAAGAAGCTTCCTCTCACGTTAGGCTGAAAGACTCCATCAAAGGAGCACTTAGAGTAAGAGCAGTTTTTGAAGTCGAACATCTGATTTAAATTGTCCCGGCAGCCTCGGTAATCTCCTGTGCCCACTACTGATAGAGACATCTGGGGGTCAAACTGGACTGGTCTGTACATCTTAGTACACGGAGAATCAAAGACATCCTCTCCAAGCTTGATGGAGCTTTTGAACTCTCGTGGATAACAGGGATTGGTCACTACAGGTCCTAGACCTTGAGTCTGAAAGAGATAATAAGAATAAAAGTTAAACATTCTTCTGGTAATTTTCCAATAAAGTGCAGCATATGACAAGTAAAATTCAGAGTAACTAGCAGAATTTATAAACATCCAAAATTTGAGAAAGATTAAGTAAGCACACTGGATTATGCCCCCGTGAATATTTAATATAATTATCACCAAGGTGATGTTTCGACTACTTGCTTTTTATCAGACAAGTTAACAATGGAGACACATGCCTTCAAATACTTACTACACCGGGTCATCTGACAGATCACATAGCACCCAGTAGGCTCACATTCATAAATACATAAAGACAATTTTAGTAGGTAACATCTTTTTTTTTTGTCATTATATGTCTAATCCATACATTTTAAGTTGCTATCATTGATTTTTTATTAATCTCACCTGCAGACATTGTTTTTTCTTTTCCTGTATTGTCATTTTGTCAAGCACCAAGCCTTTTTGCCGGCAAGGTATGCATGCTTTTGTGAACTTGTATAACATTCAAAGTTTACCAAGCACATTACAGTGGCTGGTAGTATTTGTTACTCCTGCCTTCTTCTCCAAATGAAAACCTCATGTAACCCCACTTCAAAAGATCCAAACTATCCCTTTAAGACAGAAATCATGAAAATATCAATGTTTTTCAACAGCAGCCATATGCAGCTGTTAGGGAATACAATGTTTTAGCATTACCTTGATAAGATGAGCCAGCAGTCTCTGCAGGATCTGCTCTTGGCCGTAGCACAGGAAGCTCTGGGTGTATAGTCTGTGGGTTTGTCCGTAAAGCATCAGCTCAATCATATTTTCCTTGGCCTCTATCTTTTCGGGGGTCTCAAAAGTGATCTGTGTGGAAGCTCCACCTAAATCCAAAGCTCCAACCGTCTCTCTGTCTGGATTCAGCCAGCGCCCAACAAAGCCATACTGAATGACAAAAATGGACATGTCAAGACATAATAATTTGAACTGATGAAGTATATTTGAATTTTCCAATACTGAACATAGGTTACTTTTAGAAAAAAAATGAGCCAAAAACATTTTTTCAAAGCCTCCATGTGTGGAATTTTTTTTTTAGCTGTGCAACCAGCGTGAATTAACCCTTGATAACTGAGCAATCTGGCTTGATTTCTTTCAAAAACATGTTTGTGAGAAGGCAATGAGCAAGCTAACAAGAAATGACAAATGAAATGAAAAAGTTATCAAGTTACAAGGAAGAATATGAATTACATAAGGGGTTTCTTTGATGAATATTACTTGAAAAATTGCATCTAGGTAATGTAAGAAGAAGTTATTTAATTTGTTCACAATAACACATCATGTTAAAAATACTTTGCATTACACTGCATACTTTAAACTGGATTTTTTTGGAGAGAGAATTTTTTCCAGTGGTTGGCACATCATTCGTTTATGGGGAACAACTATAGCAGCTGCTGCAACCCTTCCTGGCTTGTCAAAGGGTAAGACTATAATAATAATAAATTGATTCCTATATAATTACCAACCTAGCCTCTCCACTCTGGTATTATTTTACTGAGCAATTACCCAATACTTTACAGTAAATCCCAGAAATTTAACATTTATAAATCCCCCCTATAATAACCTTATCAACCTCTTTATTTGGCTATGATTTCTCTGTGTAATTACCCAGTAGGTTATTTTACTCTTGTAACTTGTAAATATTGGTATTTTACTTCATTAATCACCACTATTTCTCAGTAATTTCTTCACATTACTATGTAATTACTATGTACAATACAATTATTGAAAACAAAGCGTTACTTTTTTTTTTTTTTTTTGCAATTTACGGGACATTTCTTGCCATTTCTTTCCCATGTTTATGAAAAAATCCCTCTTCTGACTGTTTATTAGTTGAACAAAAAAGTCAGAGCTCACCTTGACAAAGTTTTCAAGTAAGTAGTTGACTGTGACCCAACCGTAAGCCCCCTCCTCCGTTCCACTCAGCATGGTTGCATCTTTGAAGTTGAAAGGGTAAGAGCGAAGTTTGTTTTCCACTTCCTTCAGTATCCGCTTGGCCTCTGTGGGACTGGTTATGCTTTTAAAGAGGTGAGAGTTAAATGAGAAATGAAACCATATTAAATCCCATATTAAATCCCTTTGAGATCCATGCAAAATCTTGTTTTAACAAGAATTTTTACTGACTTCAAGAGTCTCATGCCTGCAGTTGCTCCCAGATAGAGTTGAGTTTGGTGGTGCCTGGATTTCGGGATATCCTTGACAGCTTGGTTCAGACAGGCCTTCAGACTTTCTGCTGCACCACCAGGGACATATGCAAAGCTGGATATCCCTCCACCTTGATGGATGGAAAAAGTAGTTCTGAGTTCTCAACCTAACAAAAGCTTAAAAAAGGCTCTGGTCGGTGTCGCTGAGAAAACTTAGGGATCCGTTGTTTCATAATTTGCCTGTGGTTGTCAGTATCAGCCTTTACAGCCTCTACCAGGAAAAGGTTATTTTAAAGAAGTGTTACTGAAGTGATAGGAAGCGATAGGAGCTTACCATCTCCATGACACTCGCTGTGCTGGCTAACAATCCCAGTGCCATTTTGCTTGTCAGCAGGCCATTTGTAGATGTACATGGAACTGTGCGATGAACCTGCATCCATAACAATCCCATACTGAAACAGAAAGAGCATGAAATGTCAGAAAAATACATCAGAACATACACCATATCTCCAGTACCTAATTTTAGCTTTAATAATGCTGCTAAGATTGGAATTAATCAACTTACCCAAATATATTGCTTTGCTCATGTCATATTGACCTAATATAATATCTTGAAATCTCAGTGCACCTCTGATAACACAGGCTGACTGACTACACCTGTAAAACTTGAATTTGGCCTCTGCTTTGAGGTTGTATGCCCTTATATGGAGGCTTCACACTCATCTTTCTCCCTTTATCTGCCTGCTACCACTTAAAAAACTTTGCTAGAGTTAGAGAGATAGTGTCAAAGTGAGACCTTAAAAGGCTCTCACACGCCTTTATTTCCAGCACTGTAACTGTCTGTTTGTAGTTATTTCTAAACAATCTGTTAGACAACTTAATTTTACTCATAATGCGGCAGCTAGGGTTCTAAACAAAACTATGACCACATTACTCTGGTTCTAAAATCCTTACTCTGGCTGCCTTTCACTCAGAGAATTGATTTTGAAATCTCGCTGCTGGTGAAGAAATCACTCTGTGGTTGAGTGCCTAAATATATGTCTGACATGCTTGTGATATATGAACCTTCTAGGACCCTCAGGACATCTGGGGCCAGCCAACTGACCGTCCCAAGAGTTAGAACTAAACATGGTGAAGCAGCGTTTTGTTATCATGCAGCACGAACCTAATGTAGGCCCAAACTTGGCAAAATATATGAATCTTCCAAGACATGAGGATAATAATGTTAAATTTGCTTTTAACAACAGTAACTCAATGTTCCTTGGTGGAGTTTGTGAGAGTGAGGTGTTAGAAGTGGTCAGAAAGTTTAAGACTAAAAAAATCAGTGGATGGTAATAGTATTGATATGTCAGTTATGAAAGAAGTAATTGATTGTGTCCTCAAACCATTTACTTTTGGTAAATTTTTCCTGATAAAACAGAATAGCCAAATTGGTTCCAATCTATAAAAATAGTGACAAACATATCATATTTAATTATAGACCTGTGTCACTGCTACCTCAGTTTTCTAAAATACTTGAAAAATATTTGTTAACTGACTTGATAATTTTGTTGAGAAATATGAGTTACTGAGTGACCATTAATATGGCTTTAGGAGCAATCCCTCAACATCTTAAGCAGTATGGAATTTGTTGAAAATGTAGCTGCAGCAGTAGATAAGAAACAGCACGTCACATCTTTCTGCAAAACACTGTTTAACAGCGTGGAGGCCAAGCTCAAATACTGAGCTTCACTCCAGCCCATTGCATGTCAGAACAGGCAAAGTGCAAAGAGCTGAATCTTGTATTTTGAGCGTTTTGCTAACACACAGACTTACAGATGAGTGTAGCGCTGTTATGTTTTCTTTTAGCACTCCTGTTGACTTGACTTAAAAAAGCACCAGACCCTCCACACTGCATGTTAAAATAGTGTAACAGTAATTGGAACAACTTTTTAAACAGTTGACCCCAATGTAAACTTTAGTATCTTTGCATCTTTCTACTGCTTAAACAGCCTAGTTTTATGAAAAGAGCATCTTTCAAACAGTAAACTACTTCTTAGTAGATGGTGCCTTGTTAGATAGTTGCACCATGTCTGTTTTAAACTATTTTCAAGGCCAAGAATGGACTTTCATTCTCAATCAACCCTACCTTCTTTCACTGAGAACATAAATGAATATTCAACTTCCTCTCACTCAAACACTAAAACATACTTAAATATTGCAGCCTCTCCAGTAAAAAGACCAAACAAATGGTCTCCAGCAATGATCTAAAAGGTTGGTAGTATTACAACTATTGGACTGATCCCAAAGTTTTACAATTTAAACTCCTGTAAATAATAAATCAGACTGAGCCTGATATAAAAAAATGGAAAATGGTTTAAAGTATGTATGCAGCAACTGTCAGCTACTGCTACAGCTACTTTATAAACAGTTTTGCCAGTGAAAGTGAAAGCCAACCCCAGCTTTGTACGCTTGGTGCTTCGCCTTGCTCTATTTGCATTTTCTCAGCACTGAGCTCTTTGAGGCTGTACTATACAGCTGCTACTAAGTCCCTTCGTCATGCATCCTTGGCATTTTCACACAGAACCAAATGGCGGTGGCATCATGCAGCTCCAGTGTGTGATTTTAGATAGCATACTGGCATCATGGAATCAAAAGAGACATGTAACACAACAGCGTTGGCCTGTGACATAAAACCCAGGCAGTGTTTTCTAAACAATGGCAATGGCATAACATGGCGATAACAACCATTCACTGCTTTTGTTATATGTTGGCCGAACACTTTGAGGGAAAGGAGATCCCCCAGAGCCCCCAGATCTCACAGTTTTCCCAGTTTGTGGACATTTATGGCCACTGTTCTTCTTCTTTGAGTTAGCCACTGATTGCTAACAGCTTTGTAAATCTCCCAAGGGTGAATTTGCAAATCCTGGCAAAGCAATGGCCCACCTTACTCTGCCTTAATCTGCCTCTGACTCACTTACCCTGACATTCTTACATAAACCTTAACCAAACCAATCACACGAAGACAGCAAGTACTAGCCACTCACACCCCTTTCCCACCAAAATTAGCACATGTGGGTGAGTTTTTAAACACAGGTGAACCCACTACAAATAGGCTATAGAGTGCATTCCCACTGCCAGGTAAACAGTAGACGTCAGCAAGGACAGAGATCTGTGAAACTTTATGGTGGTTTCCTCTCTCTGTTTTATTCAGTCACTCTTTCAAACTCATTTCAGGCTAATTTTGTTCAGTGCTTTGGTGCTGCTAAGGAGGAAACAGAGGGTAATTAGTGACAGCGTATCATTGCATCTCGCCTGTTAAGGAGCTGAATTTACCGCCTTCACCTGGGTGTTGAGTTCCCATCAACGTTGTCGATCAGAGCTGCAGGTGATAAATAACCGTGTCTACTGCAGAGTCATTTCTTCTGTGTTGAATGCCAATCATATGCATTCCCATTAGATTAAAAAGCCAGATGTTAGCAGGTGTTTCTGGGTTTTTTTGTGCAGTGGGACTGAGGCTATAGGGAGTCATCAGGTCATTTCTTCTTATCCTAGGATTCGCAAATTTGCCCCTGGTGGTGGGTTGCACAGATATCATGCCATCAAAACGTCACACCTGTCCCGCCCATGGTCCTATCTTGCAGGCTGTCCTGTTTGTAGAGACATCATTTCTGCGCTGTTACTACCTCCTTACCTAAAAGGCGAGATAACTCTGTCCCCTCATTCCACGATTACACCTTATATACAGAACAACTAAGCGGCATACTGGTGGGATATTCCCGCCTTGAACAAGCAGTGTAAAAAGGGGCTGGATATGTGCTTCTTCCGGCCTGGCACCTGGGAGAAACCTTTTTTGTAAAGTGCAGCCTTGCCAGCAAAATAACAAGAAAATACAGGCAGGACTTTAATCAGAACAACTTTTTTTGACCATTGACCCCGATGTAAACTTTGGTATTGGAATTTCTAATGGGCTCAACCACATGTATACATAAAGAAAACCCTGATAGACAGAACTGGTGTCCTCTACATATGCACATTTTTAAAAAACCATGATGCAAGTAAGAGATAGGAAGGCTGGAATAAAATATAAATCCTGGATAAGAAAAACAGACCCTACTGTCCAAGAAAGTCAGACTTCCCCACTTCAGCCTCGAAAAAAACAACAAAATTAAGTTATATTGTAATTCTTTTCATACCATGTTCTCAGCTGTTTCCACGTCTTTAGCTGGAAGGACCACCAACAGAATACCCACTATTGCCAATATCAGCAGCACAACCGCAGAGACGATTTGACAGTGCTGGTGGAGAGTCATACTGGAGACTACGCTTGGATGCTCCCTGCAGCTCTGCGCAAAAGTGTGTGAGCACATAATACTCAGCAAGGGAACGACATAAATAAAGGGCGTGCCTTAGTTAACTGTTGTTGTGTTGATGATTTCAGATACAGGGCCTCTGTTACAGCTAGAAGGTACTGAGCATAGTTTCAAACAGCTACCACGGAACAAGGCCAAAGGAGGGGAATGATTGAAGATAGCAGTGTGGAAAAAACCACTCTGCTGATGGGAGGGAAAGAAAGGGAAGAATAAGATTTATATGTGATAAAGGTATAAGCAGAGGAAAATAAAGACTATTATACTCCTATTGACATATAACATATAAACAAATAGAATTTATTCATGTAATATTTTAATATTGTGCATAAAAAGATAGATGTTATTAAATGTGGTAATTCATTTTTTTGACCTAAGGGATTTATAAGGGACTTGTTTGTATGGGACACTGATATATCTGTATTAACCAATGTGTTGCTGTCATGTAAAAACTATATATTTACAAACTGTCAACTTTTCATAGACTAAGATAAACAGCCTTATTTTCAGCTTTTTAATAATAATAAATCCTTGATTTACCCCCCCCCAAAAAACCCCCAAAAACATTAAAAGGTGCTTTTATTTAGCCTTTATTTAACTTGGTTTGTCCCACTGTAATCAAACATCTCTGTTACAAGGGAGACCTGGCATATGAATAATATAAAACAATTAGATAAAACAGTTGCACACAGACATTCAATAGATTTCACGTGATTTTGAACTCATTCAGTGCCATGCCATGTGTTGAAGCTTAAGATCATTCTGCTGTTGTGATTATCAGCTGATGTGAAAACAAGAACCGATGAACCAAAAAACAATGTAAAGGATAATGGATAATATAGGATAATGTATTTGAGTTTCACAGGCTCCTCTTTGCTTTATCTCAGACGACAGGACGTTGTGGGGCTGATATGAATGGCCTAACTGAATATTGCATAATCTTGCAGCATGTAACTGAAGTAGGTCATCCAACCTGAATCTGACCAGACTTGCCTTTCTTGGGAACACATTGTTATACTATCAATGCCAGCAGTTATATTTAATTTACTAGTTACTGCATCTCAGTTACATGAGTTTTGTTAGAAAATTATTTGACTCATCTTTGTTGGACACACCCCAAGGTTCACACAAGTTCCCAGATTCCTTAAGCAATTATATTTAAAAAAAAAAAGTTGGGATACCAGGTCAGGGCCTGCAGGTAAATTACTAATAGTTCCACAGAAATTGTGGCTTCTCCTCTATACCACAGATGTTGAAATCAAGATTTTAGGCTTGCCGGCTGTGGTCCTCTTAGTGGGTCTGGTTAATGACAGCTCAAAGAGGCCAACTGAAAGAATATTTCACCCACAAAATGACCATTTGTATATCAATCAGGCATGCCATGTTTTTCTGTCATGCCTCCACCGAAAAATTATGAACATATTGGTTTATTGATCAACTGGGGACCACCCTTAAAAACAGCAAAACTATATCAAGACCTCCGTTTTCAAACCCTCACCTGACTTCCAGTATAATAATTAATTTAGTTGTATGCTCAGTGCTTCACAAACATGCATGTTTGCTAAAAAAAAAACAAACAAACAAAAAAAAAACCTTACCCTACTGGAGTCTGGCTTTGAAGAAATACATTTTGATTTCAGTTCAGTTTTAAATAGCTTTTAGATAAAATGCATGTCTTTGTGATATAAAAATAAATAAGTGGTGGAATCTAAAAATACATTTCAAAATGCTGTTTAAAAAGAGAAGAAAAAATAACTGGATTCACAAATTTAATTAACAATACATTTTTAATCAGGTATTTTAAAGGGCAATTTCGTTTCCTGATTTGCATTTCCACTTCCTTGCTCCTTTTCCCCTTCCTATAAACTATTGGATTTACTTAGTCGTATTTGTATTTGTGGTCCTTCATACAGTATGACAAACTGATAACACAAACATATACAAATTATACTTTTATGGGTGAAGTATTCCTTTAACCCTTTAAAATCTTGGCAAATTGGTTTGATTAATTTAAAAATCATGAGGAGAAGGTATTTATTAACTTCACAACATATCCCAAAATTTAGAATAAATTATTCTAAAGTTATGCAAGAATATTACCTGAAAATGAGCAAAAAAAGTAAAAAACAAAAACAAACAAGAAATTGACTCAAAAATGTACTTGAAATGATCATTTTCTTTTAAATGTACTCTATTTTCTATGCCATAGTCTAATTTTAAATATAGATTTTTAGTAATTATAAATATTGTTTTCAGGACATTTTCCCCTAGTCTTTTTAGTAGCCCATGTGTCTGGCAAATTAAAAAAAAAAAGTATACAGTGACAAGAAAATAACTTGAAAATTAGCTGTGGAGAGACTGTAAGGTAGTATAAAAAAATAGAGACAAATGTCCAGAAGTATTTATTTATCATTTTTGTAATATATATTAAAATGATGTTACAGAAAAAAAATGCACATTTTATGTTATTTCATTTATGCCAATTAATTAAAGCCATTTCCTTGTCTCTTTTAGGTTTTTACTTTTCCTTTTTACGTCATTTTCAGATCATTTTCTTGTACCTTATTTACTAATTTCATTTTATCAGGCAAACTTTTGGGCCATTTCTTGTTTAGTTAGAAATCCAATCAATTTGCTCAGATTTCAAAGAGTTAACCTCAGAGTAAATGGGTCTGCTTTTATGTTCTGCAATATTCACCTACTGAGCTTTTTACTCTTTTGAACCACAGTGACACTGTGTCTCAGAGGTTGTTCTGCTCTTCCTCCAGCAGAGGGCCTGTAAGTGATGCGCTCTGACCGGCTGGTGATAGAGGGAGGAGGAGGGGGCGCTTCCCTTCCTGTTCACCCCCGGCCGGCAGTATCTGCAGCCGGTGGGCGGTGCAGACCCCTGAAGATACCGACTGCCTGCGGATGCTGCCCGAAGGATGCGATTGGTCAGGAGGCTGCTTTTAAATAGCGGTATCATATTTTGTATTTCTGCACGGAGAGGAGCCGCTACAGTGCGTCAGATCAGGTGGGAGGAAAAAACTGTATGAGACGAACAAATCTTCTTTGTCTGCAAAACACAGACAACAATAGTCTTTTTTCTTCTCTGGAAAACAAGGATTTGCTCCTTGCTCTTTCAGTTTGAGGTCCTGTGTGCAGAGATTTTGCCTCTTTAAGGACACTTCTGCAAACAGATTGTGTGAGGGCATTAAGTCATCTGTTGGTCGGTGGGATAGAAGACACAAAGCAGCAGCTGTTAGCTGTGCGGAGACATACTGTCACCTGCTCAGGATCTGCTTATGTGAGTGTTTACAGGCTTACTGCCAGGGATGACATCGAGAGAGAGGTGATGCAATTCGGTGAAAGCTGTCTATTAAGATTTACAACTGTGATTTACAACTGAGGCCTTGCAGGGCGCATCTCTCGGAGGCTGGACATCACTGAGGCCTTTGTAAACAAACAGCATCCACAGTGTTTCTGCTGGTAGATGCTCTTGTCTCTGACTCTCTTCCTGTGGAGGCTCTACCGACATTTCTCCATCATGTTCAGCTCAGACAGACTCACAGTCCCGGAGTATGTCAGCCGGCTTCAGAGAGGTAGGAGCGGCTCCAGCCCCGACCCTAGAGCAGTTTCTCCGGGGATCAGTGCGGACGTCCAGGCGGTTCTGGACAGCTCCCTCCCCGCCCTGCGCTGCGCCATCAGGAGGCTGAAGTCAGCCAAGGAGACCTCCGATTCAGACGAGACCCGCAGGGCCATCGCGGAGCTCTACCAGCTGGTGGAGGAGGCCTGGGTTTTGCCCACTGTAGGCCGTCAGGTGGCCGAGGAGATCTGCAACAGGATCCGGCTCGATGGAGGCCTGGAGCTGCTGCTGCAGCTGCAACAGACACCTGCTGTGGAGATCACCTATGAGTCTGCAAAACTGCTGGAGCAGATACTGATTTCTGAGAACAGGTAACAATGTGACAAATGACACTTTACACAGCATGATGCAGTCTAATACAGCAGATCTGCAATAAACAAATAAGTACCTCTTTTGAAGATTTTAATGTTCAGTTTCTGTTCAGATTGTGTTTCTTATTCTCATGTAGTTTTTGAGGCCTTACTTAATAAACTGCACCGCATTGCAGCCTGTTTTTTGCACAGGGATGAACAAAACAACACAATCAGTTAACAATATCATACAATGCATTAAACTCAAAGGTGTTTCTACCATATGATCTCATGACAAAAATACAGAAATAACTTATCAATATAACCTATGAGCTTATAAAGTAGGGACTGCTCTTCATTTATCAGAAGGGGAGTGGCTGGGGTGACGTTTATTTTATTTTCCTGTCATTATTTTACTTTTAATTATGTAGAGCTGGAACCACCTGTGAGTTCAAAGACTGGACATCTTACAGGGTCATTATTTGCAACACTACAACTATATTGAACATAAATTTAAATGCAGCACTTGTGTTTTTGCTTCCATTTTTCACAGGTTGTTATTGAAGATATAAGACTTTCTGTGACATTTTTTAAATTTTTTAAAATCAGTGTAAGCGAGCACTTCTCCTTTTCCAAGGTAATCCATCCACTTGACAGGTGTGGCATATCAACATGCTGATTAAACATGATTATTGCACAGGTGTGCCTGGGGATGGTCACAATAAGAGGCAGCTTAAAACATGCAGTTTGATCACACAACACAATGCTACAGATGTCCTAAGTTTTAAGGGAGCTGACAAGTGGCACGCTGAATGCAGAAATGTCGACCAGAGCTGTTGCCTTTGAACTGAATGATTATTTTACAGCCATAGGAGATCTCCAAATTAGTTTGGCAGCACATCTGACTGGCCTCACAATGGCAAGTGAGTTAAACCTGTGAAAAATGGGAACAAAAAACAAAAGTTGCCTTTAAACTTTTGTTTAGTGTAAATTTCTTTTGAGATAATTTATTATCCTGCTCCTGGTGGAAAATACTACGACTACTACAACTCCCTTTAACAAATATTACATTTCTTTATGTGTCCACAAAAACACATAGAAATTTAACATTTTGAATGTTGTCACCTAAACTCACTACCAGTCTCCACTGGGTAACTGCACTATTTATGGAAGGATACTGTGGGAAATAGAGGCGAACCATTTTAAAAAATATAATTTCTCACTAAAATGAGTACAAGTTGGTGGATCAGACACATGCTGAATTAGAATCAAATCAATCCACAACTCCTCTGGTTTCTCCTACTCCACAAAATAATAGAATCAAGACTCGTTCATGTTCTTGCACCTCCCCACTTTCCCCTCAATGTTTGCTGTCTACCCAGTTTGTTTCTTGCTTGAAAAGTAATTTGGTGTAAACCTGGCAAAATTTACCTCCATTGTCATTCCAGCCAAAGTTAATCAATACCTTTGGTGTTGGCAAACACATGTTTTTGTCTCATTTGTTTAGGGATGATCTGTTTACTGTTCACTTCCGAATGGCAGTCTGTCTATCTATCTGATTTTATAAGTCAAGTTTTGTCATATTTACAAACTTCTGTTGGCAGAGATTATGTTGCCCGTATGGGTCTGGGTGTCATCCTCAACCTGACTCGACATCAGGAAGATGCACAACTGGCTCGCAGTGTCTCTGGGATCCTGGAGCACATGTTCAAACACACCGAGGAGACGTCTGTCCACCTCATCTCTAACGGTGCCCTGGATGCCCTCCTCTTCTGGTGTCGAGGTACAGACCCCACTGTGCTGCGCCACTGCGCTGTGGCACTAGCAAACTGTGCCATGTATGGAGGCCACCGCTGCCAGCGATGGATGATTGAGAAACAGGCAGCCGAGTGGCTTTTCCCGCTGGCCTTTTCAAAAGAGGACGAACTTATTCGTTTCCACGCGTGTCTGGCTGTGACTGTGTTAGCTGCAAACAAAGAAATTGAGAAAGAGGTGGTGAAATCTGGAACCTTGGAGCTGGTGGAGCCATTCATCGCATCTTTAGATCCGGATGACTTTGCCCGCAGTTTATTAGACAGTGCAGACTGCATGCAGGGTAAGACGGCAGCCGATCTGCAGCATCTTTTGCCATTACTGGATGGCACAAGACTGGAGGGAAAGTGCATCGCAGCCTTTTACCTTTGTGTTGAGACCAGCATCAAGTCTCGGCAGCGCAACACAAAGGTACATTCACTGTCTACTTTTTATGAAGATCAAAATTTTCGGCCTTATAGTATTGTAGCTTTGTTGTGACTGAGTTTTAATTTGTGCTTCTTTCAAGATATTCCAAGAGATTGGCGCAGTGCAGAGCCTGAAAAGAATCGTCATGTACTCTAGTAACGGCACAGCCTGCTCTCTTGCCAAGCGGGCGCTGAGCATGATGGGGGAGGAAGTGCCGAAACGTATCCTGTCATGTGTGCCTAACTGGAAAACCTGTGAGGTGCAAACCTGGCTGCAGCAGATTGGCTTTAGTGCCTTTTGTGACCGATTCCAGGTATGTTTAACAGTTTTGTTAATCAATACAGTCATAAAGATCCACCTTTAAAACACCATGTCGTTTGTCGTTTCTGACAATCTTACTGTACAGGAGCTGCAGGTGGATGGAGACCTCCTGCTGAACATCACAGACCAGGAACTTAGCTCTGATCTGGGCATGACTGCAGGACTCACTCGCAAGAGGCAAGTGGTTCAAACCTTTAACACAGGAGCAATGCAACACCCATCTCACAAACACCTCTGCAGTGGAACAACAAGTATTAGGATCCTTTACTTAAATAAAAGTACTAATACCACCCTGTTACAATACAAGTCCTGCACTGAAAATGTTACTCAAGTAAAAGTACGGATTAAGAAAATCTGCTTAGAGTATTTAAAGCAAATTTAAAGTAGAAGCAGGGCCAACTCTTGGCATAGGTGATATAGGTGGTCGCCTAGGGCGCCATCTGCTGGAAGGGCGCCACCACGCTGCCAGTCCCCCTTGGCGTCGAGGGAAAATAATGAAAAAATAATAATTTTCTATGCCCACTGGCACGTGATGTGTCGTTATTGGGTGCGGAGGTGTGGGTTAGGTTTAGGGTGCCTAGGGCACCAAATTGGGTAGAGCTGGCCCTGAGTAGAAGTATCCAATACATAAAAATCTCAAAATTGTATTTAAAAAAAATGGAAATAGAAAAAACACCCCAAACTCAAAATAATTTAAAAAGGAGAAATACACCCCAAAAACACACACACACATAGATAGACCAAAAAACACTCTAAAACTTTTTTTTTTTAAAGTGTGTGTATAATCCTGTGTATCAGCTTATTCACTTATCAACTAATCGTTGCAGCTGTACTTGTTTTAACTGTTTGCTAATTTAGTTTATAACAAAACATAATATTTTAGAAACTCTTATGTTTTCATGCTAAAATCTTACTCTGTAAGGAACTGCAGGTGTCAGACAAATGCAGTGAAGTGAAAAGTACAATATTTCCCTCTGAAGTATAGTAGAGTAAAAGTATAAAGTGGCTTGAAAACAAGATACTCAAGTAAGGTACAAGCAACTTAAATGAATACTTGGATACAATATTTGAGTAAATGTACTTGGCTACATTCCACCACTGGACCTTTAATCCGTCTCATCCTGCAGGTTTTTGAGAGACTTGCGTGTATTGAAGACTTACGCCAACTACTCAACATGTGACCCAAACAACATGGCTGACTGGTTAGTTGATGTAGACCCTCGTTTCCGTCAGTACACCTATGGCCTGGTCCAATCAGGAGTGGATCGCAACAACGTCCAGAGCCTGACGGATCTGCAGCTCCAGCAGGACTGCTACATAGACAACGGAGTCCACAGAGCCAAGATACTCTCTGCTACCCGAAGGCCCTTTAAACCATGCCACACTGACGCCCAGCCTGCAGGGCCCGACGTGTTCATCAGTTACCGGCGGACCACCGGCTCCCAGTTGGCCAGGTCAGAAGTGAAATAGGGAAAGTGTAAAATTAAGAGAAAAATGGTTGAATTACAGCTTTTTCCAAATTTTCATACTTTCTCATCTCCTCCCCTGTCTGAAGCCTCCTGAAGGTGCACCTGCAGGTTCGAGGATACAGCGTCTTCATAGATGTGGAAAAGCTGGAGGCTGGTAAATTTCAGGACAAACTGATCCAAAGCGTACAGCGAGCACGCAACTTCATCCTAGTCCTGTCCGCCAATGCGCTCGACAAGTGCATGGGTGATGCTGACATGAAGGATTGGGTGCATAAGGTCAGAGATTTTTTGTTTTTTGCATGTGAAGGGACTCGATGTTGAAGTGTTTGCTCTAGTTATATTTAAAATGTTTGCTTAAAGAAGTATTTCACTGCTTGAAAGGTGGTCTTTTCATAACACTAGGCTGTCTGTGCAGCAGAAACGCACAAGTACTTTTGAAATTGGTGCTACATAATCAGAGAACACAGAGGAAATGGCTTTGGCTTTCACTTTTGCTCAAGAGATAGAAAACATACATCTTCCAAAATGAACTGTACTGCACCAAACCAATAAATGGTCCCACTAGTGGTTGGCATAATGTGCACTTGTCTGCGTTGACGATGACTACGAAGCATTCATCAGTTGCGCATGAAGCCAAAAAAACTCTTTTTCTGGGGTATAACATCCCTCGAATGATCAGCACTGCTTCTGCATGAACTAAATTTTGGTAGTGAAACATGTAATTTCACGGGGGTGGAATTTACACTATTTTGCCACAATGAAAATTGGCAATGAAAAAAACAATCTCGTATTACAGTTTAACAGTTTGCTAAAATGTGTTTATTAAAACATTTTAGGTGAGAATCAGGGAGCACGGTAACATATTTTCAGCTCATTTATCAGCACTTGTGAGTTTTACCATTTGATCTGAGTTTGGTCTGAATTTTAGAGAGATAGTGGCAGCTCGCTGCCACATGCCATAAAAAAGCTGCACTTAAAGTCTGATCAAGATATTCTACATTTATATTGATATAATGGCTGCTTGCAGAATCATAGTCCTGTTGCATTCATTCTCCCTGTCTGAGCTGTCAGCTGAAGTTACATTTCACACGCATAATGTAGCTAAAACAAAGAAAAGTTTTACATTTGTGCTTTTACATGTTTGAACCTAGTATTTTGTAGATTTAAAGGAACTCTCATTCATTTTTCAGGAGATAGTCACAGCCTTGGCTGGTAAGAAGAACATAGTTCCTGTCACAGATAACTTCCAGTGGCCTGATCCCATGTCCCTGCCGGAAGACATGAGAGCAATTCTCAACTTCAATGGCATCAAGTGAGTAACTGTATGCGGTTAAAACTGAAATAAACCAAAGCTTTACTGTGAAAAACCACATGGTTATTGGCTGTCACATCTGTGTAACTGGGACAGCACAGTTTCACGTTGCTGACCACATGGCTGTGTGATGTACATACTTAAATCAGGAGGGGAAATCCCATTTTAACAGATTTAACGGCCAATTTAACAGTTTCATGCTAACATTAATATTTTAAAGACTCTCCTCGTTCTTTAATAAATATTTCATGACTACACAGGTTGGCTTTTTATTGTTTTGGATCTGTGTTTAGCAGATCTGTAAAACATCCGTTAGACACAACTGATTTGCCTTTAATGCACATCCTTAAGTGCCTGTTGCCTTTTCTTGACGCAGATGGTCCCATGAATATCAGGAGGCCACGATCGAGAAGATCCTTCGCTTTCTGAAAGGACACCAAGACCAAATCGATAGCGCGGACGCCTCCAAAACGCAGAAAAAGAAATAAACTGTCATTAACAGTTTGATCTCAGCTATAATAACTTTAAATGATGCCAAATTCTACATGGCCTACAGTGAACAGGCCGGCAGCTTTCCCCGCTCTGCCCAAATGCATGTGAAGTGAATTTGATCGTGTTAAGCTTACAAGCTCACACAAAGACCTAATATATATAGACCTAATGTACTGCAAACAATGAATGGAAATGAAAAGGGGATTTCAGATTGTATATATTTAAGTGTAAGCCTTTAATGATAGTACCCTCATACTGCTGTACATGTGTAATCAGGTACAGTATATGCCTTCTGTCTCTCAGGAAAATAACTGTGATAGATCAGCCATCAATGGCACCCCAGCAAAATCATCAATAGCAATGTCTTAAACATCCACTAATCACAAATGTCATAGTAATCAGTTTTTATTTAACTCGTGCTGTATATTCTTAAGCAGGTCTCTGATTTCTTTTTAACATTTGTGTTTTTATGTTTAATTTGTGATTGAAAAGAAACAGTTAAAACAGATGCACTGAATTTTTGGTGCAGAAAGTATCTATGGTAGCATAATCCAAACTGGAGGCATGACATATTGTACAGAAATAAACGAGCTACATGCTATAACTGTACCCCAAATTTAACCAAATACAGATTAACAGAGTGTACAGGCCATGTAGTATTAACCGTGTCCTTCCTTCTGTGTAATTAACTTTGAATTGACGTATATGAACTTACAGAAGTGTGAAATGCACCGATGACTCCTTGAAATTGATTCCATCTGTGTCCTGTAGAGTAACATTACATTGTGTGATACATTAAACTATCATTTAATATTGTTGACATGAGGCTTCATTGACCAAAGTGCTAAGTCTGACAAGTAATTACTTGTCCCCTTTCAATGTTCCCTTGGTGTATAAAATAGCAACAAAAAGAAATCCAGCAATATAGAAGAGATACACTAATACTTATAAAACATATAAAACAGGAGACAGATCACATCTGCACCTGTATAAATAACACATTTTAAAAAATAGCTTTGTAATAATATGCAATAAAATATTTAAGTATTGCAAATTAAACAATGCTGTCATCAATATGTTTTGGTCACATATTGTTTTATAGAAGTGTACATTACTATAGACTGACTGCAGCCACTGTTCTGCAGGGCTTGTATTTGCTCTCGCCTCAATATTATTTACCTCATAGCATTTATTAAATATATACTATGCATGATTTTACTTAAAATACAATGTAAAGACTACTACAAAAGTAATCCCTCTCAGTCATCACTTATGACACACTAGAAGTGTGTGGTGGTGAATTTTTCTGCCCTCTGTCTGTCTGTAGTTTCTTAATTTCTGTGTTTGGGACTTTCATGGATATTTACACTCACAGCGCTCAAGTGAGGTGTGGCCTAATAAAAGGATAGACCATAAGCAGACGGCATCCAAGAGACACATTTGCTGAAAAATGCAAATATAGTGAGGTGAAACACCAAACGAGAGTGAATCTGGGGTTGGCTTTTACATTCACTTTTTCCACTGAGCATGTTTACAACCAGTAATTAAGTTCCTGCAAAGTATATCATTAAATATGCTCTGTCTGATTGATACATTTTTTAAATAGTACCAGGACCTCAGTTTTATTATCATGTTTTTTAAATGTTCTGAGTGTGAAACAAACATAATTAGATCCCTTTATTTGAAAAATGGGGAAAAATTAAATGTTTTTGCAATCCTTAATTCGAACTTGCCTTAATTGCATGTGAAATGTAAACAGAAACAAATTTAACCATCAATTTCTTTTCACAAAATGATCAAGTTTTATTCCAATAAATAAAATTACCACTTACAAATATTGCACAACTGATTTACAATCAAAAGCAGACAGTTTTGCAGGTTGGTTTTGTTACAAAATATGTCTGATGATTGGCTTTGAGAAAAAAATCTTCATGCTGATCAATTCACATTAGCTGATAAATACTTCACTTGGCCTCTAAACTTCCCTTTGTGCATTTTAAAGCTGATTCTGCAGCTCTTGTTCCCTCACTGTACATCCAGGTCCTGACCCTTGTGTTAATGCTGGCTGTGGGTTTGTGCTCTGGGACTATCCAGTGTTGTTTGTGGTGGTGGAAGGGGGACTCTTCAGGGAGTTTGTTATATAGAGGAGGGTCGAGGTGCAACTCAGTAATCCTTGGCTGCAGCTGCAGTTTCACTCCCTCTGCTGTGCATTACTGATAGTTGCGTTTGGACATTTTGGCACAAGTGATCTCTCTGCATAGTGTGATATCATGAATAACAGGACTTCACTGTTCAGGGTTCTACTGAGACTTTCCACTGACAGATTTAGGATAACCCTTAACATTACTGACAGTACACTCAAATCTGCAAACAGACAGCAGTAGGAAAAGTACTTAGATCTTTTGCTTAAAGGTCCAGTCTGCGTAGGATTTAGATGGATTTACTGGCAGAAATGTGATATAATGAGTTTGTTTTCTTTACTTTATAATGACTTGAAACTAAGAGTTGTGTTTTGCATTAGTTAAGAATGAGCCGTTTATTTCTTCATATGGAACAGAGATATGGTCTGCCATGTTTCTACACTAGCTCAAAGCAGACAAACCAAACAGTGGCTCTAGACAGGGCCATTCTTGTTTTTCCATTGACCACCATAGTTAGCACCCCCTCTGTGAGGCGCAGCGTCGAAAAAAAAATTTTTTTTAATGTGATATTAGCATTTCTTTTGGAGAGGAAGAGACCTGTGCGAATATTTCATCTCCTAGTAAAAAACTTACGAATCTCTGGATTTGAAGTTTTTTGAGAAAAAAAGTTAAGCACACAGTGGGTGTTGGGTGAGGTGCCTTTCTGCGAAACACCTTAAGAAAGACATTGATTTGTTATGTAAAAATGCTTTACTTAGTATTTTAATCAGTTTTCTGTTTGTTTTGGACAGAAAGAGACCTCTGCAGGTGATTCAGCTCCTGGTAAAAACCTGAACAATTGACGCTGTAGAATTCTAGAAGCCACTAAATTCCCCTTTATCTTACACACTGTTCCTTTAAAAGTAGCAATACCACAGTGTAAAAATACCTTGTTAAAGTAAAAATCCTGTATTTAAAATTTAGTAAAACTACAAAGCCTTGACATCCAAAATATACCTAAGACACCCAAAGTAAAAGTACTTAAATCATATTACTGGATTATAATAAATGACAAAATTGTGTTTATTCATTCTGCCCTCATGCTGGCAAAGGTGGGGCACATTTTAAATACTGTACTTTATGTGCTGTTGAGTAGCTTGTGAATTCCCCCCTGGGCATTGAGCAAGTCTTATCTTAACCTATAAAAAAGCCATAATATAAGTAGTAAATTATGTAAGACGTGAAAGGTAATATATTTGCCTGTGAAATGTAGACAAACACTCAATTACTTTCCACCACTTGAAGTGTGGTGGCTGAAAACAGATTGATCTTGTTTATACCAATTTACCTCACAAAGGTTCCCAATTTTCATTTGTTCCAAATAATTAATTGGATTTGGATGGTTCATTATCAAACAAATCTCCTGTCTCAGCAAAAAACTCATATAGAATAAAAATTCATGGTTAAATGATCTCAATGAATGATATCTGTAGATCTAAAACACTTCGACTCAAATAAACACTGGGCTATTATCTGCCACCTCCCTTTCTGACCCTCTGTGAAGCATGTGCACCCCTGCTTGATATGTTTTAGAACATCTGAGGAGTTTTTGTCTTCTAGTTACTACAATAACCCTGTAGTGTGCCGTTAGAGTTTTTGAAATGACTACATTTAAAATGGAAATGTAAGGAACATTCTTTGGCCTTCATTATGCTGTATGAAAATACATCAAATCGCAAATGAAAGCATGCTTTGAATCTCGTTTCACAACACCATTTGTATGAATGCTGTGATAAAACATCAGAAGACTGTGGTTTGTTTTTTTACCAGTCTACACTTTCTCATTATTAATACAGGGAAGGTTTTACTGTCATATCAGTCAGGAGGTTGATCCTTCCTCTTTTGCTCTCCATCACTTTAGCTGGATTAAAAGAATCCCATCGCTGAGTTAGCGAGCTGCTCTGTCACTGTTCAGATAAAAATCTCTCTGCATCACAGAAGGACACAGATGATGTCTCTGTGTCAGAGCTGCCACCTCATAGACGGACATCAGGACACACTTAAGCTCTCTGCCTCTCTTCAGGTCAGGCTGCTGTGGAGTCTCTGTGGTCTCTTCTGTAGTCCAAACATTGCAGGGTCCTAGAATGACAAATGGTGAATAATTAGCATTGTTTCCCCCCAAGAAGTCCAGTTCAGTTCAGTTCGTCACACATTAGAACAGGTTATATTTGCATTGCCATTGTCAAAAGTTGTGGGTGGTACCAATATAACTGTTTCATTCGGTCCCGTTTTATTCATTACACCTCTGTTGAGGTACCTAGCACACTGATGTGATACTAAAAAGGTGGAGCTAGATACACTTCCGTCTGTTGATTGGTTAAGACAGAATTGTCACAGTTGCTTGACAAGGACTCAATGCACTACAGATTGTGACAAACTCTGGACACTTCAGCCTGTTCTTTTTTGTTCTCAAAATGTTGGCGCGCAACCCTGTGGACAATCAACGAGGTGCAGATGTTCCTCTACATCACCAATGAAGAAATACAGCAAGAGCTGCATGGAGCAGTGACACGGTTATTACTATCTGGTGACAACCCTAACAACATTTTAGGAACTGTCTATGGTGGAAGACTATCATGATTTGAGGTTTGAGTATATTGTAGACTTTGCATTTTTTGTTGGTGTTTTTCTTGTTTCTTATATTATGTTTCCTTTTTTATTTTGTACTTTCACTCCTCTTGTGTCATGCCTGGTTTTACTCCCTGCATTTGTGTGTTTTCCCTCCCTAATGTTTCCCTGTTTCACTTGTCTTGTATCAGTCTTGTTTGTCCATGTTAGTCTCGCCGGCACACCTGTTCTGTTTTAGTCTCATTTGCTCCAACCCTTGTGTTCCCTGCCTCACCTTCATTTGTTGGCCAATCCCTGTTTCCCTCCTTCTCCCTGTGCCCACCTACCCCGGCTGTGTGTTGTTGTCTTGATTAGTGCCTTCTGTGTATATATATATATGTTCTTGCATGTTCCCTTTTGTTCTTTGTCAGTTTGTCTGTTATCCCTGCAGCTGTTACCATTTCTGTTGTCCCTGCTGAGATTTCCCTGCTGTTATCCTGCCCGGTTGTCGTCCCTGTAGTTTCCACCATCGTTTCCACAGTCGTTTCCACCGTTGTTTCCACCGTTGTTTCCATCGTTGTTTCCATCGTTGTTTCCACCGTTGTTGCTCCTGTCTTCACCAGAGGTCTTCGGTATTATCCTGGTTTGTTTTAGTTTGGTTTTTGATTTGTATTTTATTTGTAAAATTGTGATGATGATGCGAGAAGACGGATGTAGGGCTTAGCTCGGTTTGGATTAGTTACCAGTTCTAAGTGTACTATACCGAAGGTATGTGGTGGAAACACGGCTATTTATTCTGCTCATCTAAGAATGTTTTTTTTTTTTTGTAATGTGCTTTTTGGCAATGTCTTTTGTAACTAGAAAAGTGAATTAGGTCAGTGAGGCAGGAGCAAACTCACCCAATTATTCCAGAAGGGATGAAGAGGATGATGGCAGCGAGAAGGAAGGGGAAACCCTTCATAAAGTGCAGTGTTGCTGGGTAGACGGAGTTAAAGACACCACTTCCCACCAGAAAACACAAAGTCTCCACACAGGCAACAGTGGCAAAAAGGGCACCTGGCGGGAAGTACAAACACACAACTATGTATACAACACGCAGGACACAAGCAGTCCCTCATGACAAAAGGACATGTGCTTCAAATTAAAGTGCACTGTAGCATTATAACTCTGATCTAATTATGACAATTAAAGTTCACTACACAGCTGACACACTGAGCTAACTCCCATCCAGATGTGTCCTCATCATCTGGTACATTTACACAAGGACAAGAAAACAATGTCTTTTTGCCGCAATATCACATTTCGAAATCACTGCTGTGTATAAAACAACCTGTTTTTTTTTCACAAGTAGTATTTGCACATTCTGTGACTGACCTTGTTCTGATGGCCCCACGAGCTTGGACAGCTTTGACCTGATCACTGGTGTCGCAGCCATGAAGAGGAAACACAGGCCGTAACCTGGTGACAGACAAATGAACAATTTGGTGAGGTGACATATCAGCTCAAGAGATATAATATACATTGTGAAACATTGTAACCATTGCCAATACCTTAAATAATGTTTCTGCATTTATATCTGCATGTGTATATATGTGCTCTGTTATAAATGCCCCATACATAAATGTACAACTACTTTACAATCTCTGAAATCCTCACTGCTTTACATGGTTAAATTTTCGTGCATTGTGTTAATTATTCCCCACAGGCTACAAGCAGAGCTGAGTTTTACTGCCTGGTACCCAAGGTTGCCTCTTCACACAAGGTCTGTTCAGTCTGTCACCTGCTGAGCTGTATAATGACAACATCTGCCTGAAAATGTGGTGTGAAAAAATGTGCATGTCTTCAACACTTGTGCTGAGAAAGCACAAATAAATAAGGATAATGATTTTTGGATATACTCAGCTATTTTACTGCAAGATATTATCCCAGGAAAGGATTTCAGTTGGCCATATTTCTTGATGCCTTATAAAGACTGAATAAGCTTGATAATGCTTATTTGTGTGCCTAATTGTGGAGTAACCTTGAAATCATCTCACTAACATTTCCTAACTTCCCTTTTCTTTGTGAGTAGAAATCTTTTTGAGAGAAAAATACACATAATTTAAAACATCTGTATAAATCGTTAACAAAACATCTGAAGATCACTAACTCACTTTCTCTCACCTGTGAACATGAGCTGTGTGGTGTCAGCTACAGAAAAGACCACCAACCCAATGATATTGGAGGCCAGACCCACAAGAGCCACCCAGGAGTCCTCCAGGCAGCGCTGCATGAGCTTCAGCCCCAGCAGACTGCTGAGGTAGGCTAGGTGCTGAGCTGCTGATCCATAGCCAATGAGCTCCGGCCCCCAGCACAGCGGCGAGCTCAGCTCGTACAACACATACAACTCCCTGGTGCCAAAGTGTACAGTCACCACCAGAAAGAAGCACAGCGTGTAAAGCCACAGTTTGCATATGTGAAGTCTCCCGCCCGCCTCACTACTACTGCCTCCTGTTGAGAAGAGGTGCCAGACAGCTTTATGGTGGCGACAGCTGAGGAGCTTTGCACTGGGGTCTGGCAGGACAGATTCACGGACAAACAGGTAAGCGTACAGAGCCGAAGCCAAGTTGGTGACCAGGACCAGCCAGAATGGATCGATGTACCTAAATACAGGCACAAAAATTCAATGGTAATGATTACATATTCAGATAGCAATGATTTAGATTTTTTTGTGACAAAAAAATACTTATTTTAATTTAACTTTGCTGCACTGCAAACATTAAACTCAAACAAAATAGAGATGGCCTAAGTCAAAGAAGACACATAAAAAAATCTGGGGGAAACCCAGGGCTCCAGTTATGTGACTTTTACTTTTGGAGTCATATATAGCTCACGTTAAATCATTCTGGTAAAGATGGCTCCATTTATCTTACGCTTTTCTTTAATGTTTACTTCATACAAAGAGTTAATTTTTCAACATCATAGAGTATTCATTTTATGACACACCGTATGCATTTTTTCCACTTACACTAACTCAGACAAAGGAATCCTGACCCCGCTTGTTGTCCAGAATAACAAATTTTAGGAGAACTTGTGTCATATAAATATTAAGAAACTAGACAAAAAACTTAAGCCACCATGACACACCATAGAAAAAAAATATTAATAATAAAATGAAAGTAGATAAGTGTTTCTTAATACATCTATTGTTTTATCAAAGAATATTAAATGGGATTAGTCGAGTTGATCCCATTAATTTTAGCCAGCCTTACAGTCAAAAAGATCCCAAAACCTTCTTAAACACACCTTCTTTCCCTGAAAATCTATATGTAATGTGATGTCATTCTAAACAGCTGCTCCACCCATTTATTAAAAGTAATGACATGTTTTGATTTCCAGCGTCTTTAAGCCATTCTGCATCTGCAAAGATTTTGATCTTGAGCAAAGTACTATGGTGTGAGTAACACTTATGACCGTGCCAAAACGTCTTACCCTTTTGCCCGCCTCCACTGCCCTCCGATGATGCTTGCTAACATCCCTGAAAGTCCCAGACAAGCCTCCAAAACTGCCACCCTGAAGGTGCGGGACTTTCTGTCGCTGATATCAGCCACATATGCAAAGCAGCCAGCCAGGATGGCGTTGAAATCACCCGAGAGGCCACTAAGCAGCCTGCCCACCAGAAAGTAGACCACAGGCAGCTTCAGGTACATCACCACCAGGTAAACCACTGCTTGGAGGGCCAGGCCTAGGTTAGGCAGGATAAGGACACGTCTGCGACCTGCGAGGTCACTCCATGAGCCGAGGAGAGGCACCACAAGCAGGCCCACAGAAAAGCCCCCAAGACTTATGTACAGGTTCCAGTGGGCTGTCATGGTTTCCACCTCCTGTGATAAACAATATTAATTGTTAAACATGAGTTTAAGATTCTCAATTTGTTAGGTCTGCCATCCTATACATAATCACATTTGTTTTGCCTCATAAGTGTAATTTGGTCCAACTAAATGTGTATGACAATCATCGGGGCTCTGGTGAACAGGGCTTAAAACTGCTGATCATCTATGTAACCAGCTACTAAACTAAACTTAACTACTATTGGTTCCCTTTTGAAAGGCACCAGTGAAGCAGTTCAAAATGTGCATGTTGATCATTTCCTGGTCGCTTAGTTACAACTTGTGACTGCTGTTCCTCTTAACTGCTCAAAAAAGCTGTTCTTGCAGTTTTTTTCCCTATGCACCTGCATTTTAGAGCACAGCTGATTCTGAATCTCTACATTTAATGAGCCACATTTTGCTTAAAAAATGCTTCTAAATGTACCTGCATTTATGGTTCACTCCCAGAGAAAAAAAATCATATCAAGATCTCTTCTTTGTCCAGCCTGTATCTCCTAGACACAACTGAGCTCAATTAAAGAAATAGCATTTTGACCATTTTCTCATGCTCATTTTTCTCTCCCACTGCAGTAATCTTTACTTATATGATATAAACAATTGTTGAGATAACAATAAGATCCAAAAGAAAGCTTGATTGGCTGATAAATTAGCCTGCACAAATTCATAAATGTGTCTCAGTGATCAAATTCAAGTCCCAGCTCTGTGTATTTTATCTGACTTGTCTCATTTATGAACCCCTGCTCATATCCTTTTACCATAATCTCAAAATAAAATAATTTGTTGTGGCCTTGCCTTTACTGTGCCACAGTCACAGTGTTTCATGTGTTGCTTATTGTCTAAGTATTGTATGCTTATGTGCTGCAATGTCAGTGTAGCACCATGTCATTTTTTATTGTACACATTTCTGTTAATACTTTTATTCTATTTTTATTATTGCTTGGCATGCAACTCTTACATTTCTTGTTTTAACTTAAGCTTATGGGGTGATTTAAGGGTGACTATGGCACCTATCCTGGGACTATATAAGACAAACATAATTTTGCCCCTGTTCCTTAACTCTTTGAAACCTGAATTATTTAAAAAGAAATCTGGGGAAGAAATTACAGGTTACACAAAAATTACTTGAAATTTTGCCCAATAGGAAACTGTCATGTAAACTATATTTGTAATTGGTAATTAATGTGAATACAGTGTTCCGGACATTGATAATGATAATTACTTTGCTGCAGACTTCACTCACGATGTATGTGCATTATCTTTCTACAGCTCCTGCAAATTAGGAAACTTTATTATAAGTTTTTTGGCCCTCCTTGAATTATCCACACCTGGCGCATGTCTAATAACACCTGCAGCCATCAGAGCAGATAGTATGATTTGTCTGTTAGCTCCCTTGCTAACGTAACCTAACAAAAACATGCATGTTTAGTAGCTTGTACAAACGGGAGTGAACAGGGCAGCTACTTCAATGGAGGGATCTTTGAGTAAGGCACTTAAATGTGGGATTTGCTGACATTGAGTATTTTGAATATTTAAAGACATGGACTACCGTTTGAAGGGGGTCGGGGGGCACGGAGGTGTTGCTGCACTCGGACCTCTTGGAGCCGTTGTAACCGAGGTCCTCGCTGATGCGGTCCCACAGATACTGTGTGGACAAAGGCGCCTGCAGGGCCAGAGAAAACATGGACAGGAACAACACCGGCTCCACAGACACCGGCAGCGGGCATGTAAACGGCGGTCGTACGGAGCGGGTGGTCGGTACTTCAGTCTCCTGTTTGTGGCCGGTGGTTTCATCGTCGGTTGATGACAGCACATCGCCGGGGAGGATGGCCGCAGTGTCCGGCTCGTCCATGTCGACTTCACTGTAAACATTAACTGTGGTAATGTTTCTTACTTTGTTTTCAGAGTATCTGAACACAAGCGAAGCATTAAGTTGCACACTAAGTTGCTCTCTGTAACGTTAGCTGTGTTGCTAACTAGCTTAGCATGCTAACGTTAGTTTGCTGTCTGCTGGTGTCTCTGTGAGGTGAAATCAAACGAGGTTAAAGGTAATTTATCTACCAGCTCAGCAGCATAAAGGAAGCGATACTGAGGCACAATATAGCGTTGACTCAGCACCACCGTCTGGATAAAGACGTGAACTACTTTTGTTTTTGTTGTCATAAGGAAGTGATGCTCAACTTCAGGCCCGTGGGCCAAATCTGGCTCGTGACAGGTTGCCGGGTGGTTCCCCAGTCATTTTATGATTCACAATGAAAATAAATTGATTGACAATGGATGTTTGTGTACTTTCACTGTGAATGAGGTGCTGGAGTACATAAAAAGAATACAAATAGAGCTTGTTTATGAAAAAAAAGTCCCATAGGAGGATCCCCATGACCCTCAACAGAGGTCAGGGCTGATGCTGCAAAGCCGCTATTATGTTGTTCACAGCAGAAGCCCATTTTTCTGTATTCCTCAGCAGCGATTCTCATGCTTTGCTTATTTCTAATCACATGGAGCTTGCTTGGGCATCTTCATCTGTGTGTGTGTGTGTGTGTGTGTGTGTGTCTTCTTATCTCTCTGCCTCTGTTTAGACACAACTAACAAGCCTTGTAGAAATAATGGATGCATATTTTATCATTTACCACAGTCAAATCATTCATATCATATCTAATATGTCCTTTATAAAATCCGAGGACAGGGCTGCTGCGACTGGCCCCTGGCTTTCTGTCATTTTGCAAAAATGTGTCTCTGGGCTAAGCACATTGAACATCTCTGTTGTAAGGTGTTAAATTTATTCCATACTCAACAAATATGCAAATGCAACACGTTTTTGCTCACATTTTTTTACAGGTTTAAGTCATACATCTGAGACTTTTTTAATGCTCTCAATAGATGTTAGCTATCTCTCTCAAATTTTGGATATATATATATATATAATATATAAAAAAAATTTCCCTGGAGTTAATTTATGACTTGATCAATAGAGGTGCTTTTAAGGCCTTAATTGTGTACACAACAGTAGAGGTAAAAGTACATTTATAATTGCTTAAGGCACCCTAGAAATATCTAGAATAATACACCATATATACCGTAACTTTATAAATATGCTCATCATTTTGTTTAAATTTTTTTTGGTTCTTTCAAAGTAATGCACAACAATCACATTCACAACAGAAACCACTATAATACACATTCCATGATCAAAAAAGGAGCAGGGAGAAGATAAAAAATGTTATTTTGCCTGCCCTTTTCTCAATAAATAAATAAACAAAAGACATAGATGGTCTGTAATTTAGTTACTTAAACAATATTCACAGTAACTTCTGAAAAAGAAAAGTATCAAGAATCATACACAGTAAGTGACCTTAGACAAGGGGACAAATCCTACTTGACAGCTTCATAAAGTCTATTTATTTTCTTTATACATTTTCTGGACAGTATTTATGCAGCCCTTTAAATCATTAAATCAAGCTTTAATATGTTATGTGCTTACTTGTGCTTCAATTGAAATTTTCATCTTTGATCATTGAAATGGAAAAAAAAACACCTTTGGTAAATGTTTTGTTAATACTCTGCTTTTGCCCTGAAGTTGACAATAAGTGTGTAACTTAATGAAATATTTAAGTTTTAATAGTCTTTACTTCATAAAAAGTCTGTTGGTGTGCCTAATTATTTCTTCTCTTTTCTGCAATATGTCATCATTATCATGTGATGAAGAGCAGGAATAGCAGATGACTAACATGATAAGACAAAGAACAAGATGGCAGCAGATAAGACACGTTTGAACAAGCCACGTTTGCAAATGTATTTAGAGGTACTTAGCAAACCAGTTATTTTAAATTATTTAGGTGTAAGCCATTTTTAGCAGATGACAAACAACAACAATTAACTCCGGCTCATTTTTTCTTTTGCAGAATACAATGACTCTTAACTAAAACCAGGAGAACTAGAATTAGAATACGCCCTTCAACAGCACTAATGACAGCAGTATCTTATGATTATTGGCATGAGTTCAGTCTTTGAGTCATAAGCTGTGGTTTGATGTTTTTTTTGCGTGTGCTAATTCTCCAGTTGGTAGATAAATTATTATTTTTTAGCATTGATCAAAGAATCTACACTGATATGAGAGTCTGTGCAGAAAACACATCTGTCCTATAAAAAGTAGTTTTATTTGCTTGCATGGGACGACATGTATGATATTTTAAGTTGATGCACCAGAGAAATAATTAGACATCAACCAAAACACATTGTCATTGTAATTTTTAGTTCTGGTTGATGATAAACTTATTTTATCTTGCACACTTCATAAAAATACAAAAAGGTCATATGGATGTTCAATATACTACCGAATGAGAATTTTAAAAAGGCTTTGAGGACTGAAAAAGCATGTTTTAATCTTTATATGAAGAGTATAAGCATAAGGTCTCTTCTTTGTATAGTATATATAGATGATGAAGGTTCTACACTGGAAATTTAATAGATATTTTTTTAAATGATGGCAAATTTTGATGACAATAAAGACCACTTTAATTTTTCTCTCTGCTCCATAGGTGAGAGTAACGACGATGAACGGCTTCATACTGTGACGCTTTCAGAGGAAGGGCTGGGAAACTGCAAAGATACTGCCATCACCTTCACAGGTATACTGTCGACTTTTACATAAATCAGTTAATTGCTCAATCCCCCAGTTTCTGTTGTTAAAAACTGAGATATTTTTGAAGTCAACGCTGTTTTATGGTTTAGAATGTGGTTTGATGCTGATTCAGGATCCCTCTGACCGGTGGTCAGTGGCGTGCAAGGCACTTAAGGGAAAGCAGCATAATCCCCATAAATCATGATTCTGTCATTATGGGGCATTCCCTACTTAGCCGGATGAAAATACAACATTCTGCAAGTGTTTTGGGGTTTTTTCCCTTTAAATGAGCTATTTATGAAACACATTCTGCTCCAACACTTAGTCAGTGGCCTGTCATGTCAAAATATAATGGGCAAGACAACCCTCCTGTGTCTATTTTGGACGTTCAGGGATGGGGCGTTGATTTATGCTTGTTACATGCATGACAACGCCTCTTTTCAAAATGAACTTCTGCTCATTCATGAAATGCACAGTTGCTGCTTGTTACATGCCTACTTGCTTTTTAAAATAAGAGTAGAATGTGAGAAAAAAACATTTTCAGGTGAACTTCTCAAGTTTAGGCAGTGCAAGCATGTGATTAGGTTTAGGATGACACATCATGGTTTGGATTATAGTGACGTGTTCAAACGGAGTCGATTTTACCACGAGAAGAGTCTGATTTAACTGCTGCATTCAAATGGAACATACGTCATAAGCACAATATACTACACATACTAGCGCACTATGTCGTTATTAAAATAACCTTTGGTTTCACATTGGACATGAATGGGGGGCTCCTGGGTGAAAGTTTGGAGGAGTTTATTTGACCCTCCCACCCGGACTTTGTCGCTCTACACATTATGGTGCCCCATAATACAAATGACACAGGTGCTGCCCTCCAATTTTCTTTTTTATTCTTCTGATATCTAAATGTGAAAATGTCTAAATGTGGATAATTGAGGAAACACTATAATGTACTATATATCTTTTTGCCCTTAACTGTATAAGCTGCACATATTTCGGAAATATTCTATTTACAGGCTTAAGAGCGTATTGTTTTACCTTTTATGATTAACCTTTTTATGCGTTGCTTGAACTATAATTTACAAAAAATAATGAAAAAAACTCAACATAAAACCATTCTAAGAGCAAATAGAGACCTAAATCCGAGGTCACAAAATGACAAACGTTAAGTCTCCAGGAGTGTAAATAAGAAAATGATCCAAATGATCCATCAGAAAATGTTGTCACGGATCATTTTTATGTCTTTGTTTATAGATGAACGTCTTGTTCCGTATTTATATTAAACTTTCTAATCCTTTGAACCATACCAACCGTTAAACTAAACACTTTGCTCAAGCAGGGTTTATTTATCATAACCCACAATTACAACCAAGTAAATACACTCTTTTATTTGTTTAGTCACATTTACACATTTAAAAAAAATAGTTATGAAATTGTCTTTAAAATAATTTCCTATAACTGTTTTGGTTAGCCCACCAAACTCTTTTTTCCCCTTTTTTTCTCTTTGTCTCTTAAGAGGATTTTTTTTTACAAATAAAAGTCAAAATTTAAATTACAAATGGTGAAATTGCAAATAGTTTACTTGTTTGTTTGTTTGTTTGTTAACCCTAACCCCTAACCCTGAAAGTAATTGTTCCTGTGCTGAAACTGTCACGAACTTTGACCTGAATTTAAAACCAACTCAGGGTTTCTTTTAACAGTCAGTCATTACAAGCTCCAGTTAAACCCATTTAACCTTTTTATCACACACACACACACACACACACACACACACACAAACACAAACACGCACAAACACACACTTGGAGGATGATCTGGTTTGTCTGCATGTCAGCCTCTGGCTTTTCATCGGAATCACATTGTTTCTTCTAAGTAACGCCTACACGACACGCTTACAAGGCCATTAAGCCTGTTATCTAATAGAACTGTTTTTACAAATTGCCCTCTCCTTCTACAAGACATTGACAACACTTTGTAGTTTGTTTCAGACATAGTCAGGAGTGATTTTTATTTGCCTTATTTTGGGGTTAACATGCCGTTTCACTCATTTTCACAAACAGTGATTAAGCATCATTCTCTGCACTGCTATATCAAGTGCCCAAAGGTGTGAAATGGTGCTAATAATCAACATTTTTAAAAAATTTTTTTACACCTGATGACAAAGCAGCTGCTGCATCTTACAGTCAAAATCAAAAATATGAGCTTTTCCTGAAGATTATTGGTCCTGGATGCTTACCTTATCTAGCCCCTTCCAAACACATGGAAACACTCCCTGTACATGTGCGACCCTCTCTATAAAGTTAATTTTTAATCTTTTTTCAGGGTTATATACTGTATATACTGTTATATATACCGGGAACTGTCTCTTAGATAGTATACGGGTGACACTAATTATTTTCCTCTCTCTTCTTTTGGATGTCCATCACACTGGTTGGATCATGGCTGGGTTTCTTACATGGCTGTGGAGGTATAGGAATTACATTGTAATAGTCCTGACACCTCTTTTACTTCTGCCTCTGCCCCTGATCATCCCGACCCCGGTAAGAACGTGAATATATGTACAAGTGTTTTTCTGACATGTGACATATCTGCGGACATAGTTTACACTTCAGACATGCTGAATAGGGATGGCCTGTCTAACTGCATGATGTCTATAGTCCAAAGCTGTACAATATTTATTGAAAAAAGGGTTAGTACAGAAGGTTTGAAGTGAGGTTGTATAGGTTGCTCATCCATAGACAGTGTAATACACAGCAGATGGCAGTCAGCACACCCCCAGTTTGGTGAAGCAAGCTGGAATCAGGCACAGAAGTTGAAGCAGGGTACGGGCATGGACAGGGGTCAACAACAATATATATATATATATATATATATATATATATAAGTTACCTGAAAGTCAGATTTGTTTTAGCAAGACATCAGCACCATTTCTAGCCATGATTGTGGCACCAAAACTGGATATTTTAAGCAGAAACATGATCGTTCACTAACCGTAACCACATTTCTTTGTGTCTAAACATAGCCTCAACTTAACCGCAGCATTGTTTTTACTCTCCTTTTTTTAAAATTTATACTCAGCTGCAACAGTAATGTTTCTTAGTTTAAAATCCAGGAGCACTTTTGATTAGTGGGAGTAAGCAGTGCAAAGGCCACAGTGTCCTGACCTTAGATGTAATAAAACCCTGTTGTAAAACTGACATTGCATGATACATAGGGGAAGTGTGTAGAGATTGTCTCAGTGGTAGAGGATGATATTGGATAGGGGTGTTATTTGAAGATTTGTTTTGCTGTTAATGAGGCAAATACGTGCTGATTCTGCTGCCTGTGACCGTAGTATTGAAAGTGATTGAAAATGTCATTTTACCTTTGAAGAGACTGGAGAGAGAAGAGCAGAGACTCATTAAACAAACATCAGCAGCTGATGTATTAGAGCACTACATTATACTGTTTTTTCTGATACATACTAACATGCAATTTACTGGGGAGGTTGTATAAGTCAAATTTTGCTCAGAAAATGATTATACTCGGTTTTTCAATCAAAAGAGAATCTATTTTAAATCCTGTCTTTTTTTTCAAATTAAATTCTTAAATCCAAAAAGTATATTTGAGAAAGGGAGAGGAAGAGCCCTAATGGTACTGTATCCGAAGCTGTAGCCAAATTTTGTGAAACCACTGCAACAAAATGAAAAGGACAATCAACAAGGATCAAAGGCCCCAGTTCCCAGGGACATTTGTTGCTTTACATCGTCTTCTTAGTTGCAGCGTGTCCAGGAAAGTCCTCCATCGGTGACCCGTTGTACTGTGTAATCTTTGACTATGATGAATTAAAGTGGGATCATGTTCAGTGGCTCAAATATTAAAATCTCTATTCCTTTTCATCTTGGCACAATTCATGTACATTTTAAAGGGATAGTTCATCTAGAAATAAACAATACATACTCTATCCTCTTACTTGTAGAGCTATATATCAATCTAGATTGTGTTGGTGTGTTCAGCAGAGTGTTGGAGATATTGGCTATGGAGATGTCTGCCATCTCTCCAATATAAGAGAAGTAGATGGTGCTCAGCTTGTGGTGCGTGTGGTTGTAACAGCATCCATCTACTGCTTGCTCCACCCGCACCACTGAGCACCGCAATGTTACGGCCCAGCTGAGAGAATGCTGTTAATGTTTACATCAAGACCAGCACAAGCTTTTTATCTAGTTTGGTAGAAGGACTTTAGTTCCTACATGAAACTGCTCACAACAGTGTCTTTGGATTATCTTCAGTGACCAAGTCATGCTTTTTTGAAAGAGACATTGCTATTGAGTTTTTTGTTTTTGTTTTTTTTTGCACCACAAGCCGAGTACCATTTAGTTCCATTATATTTGAGAGGAGACAGACATCTCTACAGTCAGTATCTTCAGCACTCGGCATCTCACACCAAAACTATCTCACTAAAAAGAGGAAAAATATGTATTTTTGATGTAGGCATGAAGTGCCCATTTGATAGGAGATGAGCATAAAGCTGTTTGCTGTTAGTACAGCATGATAATAATCCAACATGCAGGCGCAAATAACAAATGATAATAGACAATACCAATATAACTGAATTGATGAAGTGATTAAACACAGGGAGTTATTATGAAATATAAAGTGGTAAGTAAGGAAAATACATGGCTATTGTCATTTTTGAAAAAGAAATGAATCCAGCAGCAGTTACGTTGATGTTTGGTTTGCCTTACAGACAAGAGCACCAGTTTACTTTGTGTGACTAAGAAATGTGTTATGTAATTTTTTTTTATGACCGGTAGCATATGTTTGATCTGCAGAATTTCAACACTAAGCATCCATGTGCCCGAGTCTAGTTAAAAAAGAATTTACCGCACTGGTTACTACAGTCATCAGAGAATGGTTAACCATGCTAACTGATCTAAAGGTTAGCCAAGGTTAAGACGTTTATGATATGTTGTTGTTCCCTTATAGGCTTTAGCTTGTGTTTCTCTTTCAGTAGCCATCACTTGTACATGTCTTACGTGCATAAGACTGTTTATGTGTAAAATATACTGTGTATTAAGCATGTTAAACAACACAGTCCTTGTCTGTCATTACAGGAGGCAAAATGTGGCTTTGTAATAATCCTCATGGCGCTGTACTGGTGTACAGAGTGTATCCCTCTTGCTGTGACCGCCCTGCTGCCTGTTATTCTATTTCCTATGATGGGCATCATGGAGTCAGGGGAGGTATTTCCAATCCATATAGTGTAGTCACATTTTAACAAGAGATTTCTTGTCATTAGTTTAACATGGATTTTGATTTTGGTACTCTTCTTTTTCTTCTTTCCTTATCCAGGTTTGTATCCAGTACCTGAAAGACTCCAACATGCTCTTTATTGGTGGGCTGCTGGTGGCCATCGCTGTTGAGCAGTGGAACCTGCACAGGAGGATCGCCCTTCAAGTACTGCTTATTGTCGGCGTGAAGCCATCTTTGTAAGAAACGTTTTTCTTCACATACATGCTGCAGCTACAATATAAAGTGTGTGGATACTTAACTCAGTTTAACTCAACATCAATTATATAGCACAATGAAATAAAATAAACACCAAAGATAAAATAAAAAAAACTGATTAAACTGATTAAACTTCAAATTAATACTGTAACATTACTCCAAATTAATAATAATAATAAAATCAATAATAATTTAATAATAATAATAATAATAATAATAATAAAATAATAATAATAATAAATAAACAAACAATAAATAGATGGGGGTAAATACCTGTAGCCAGGTACCAAATGATGTGGAATGCCTTTCTGGAAGAATGGACGCATTTTTTTTCTCTCTCTTTACATGTTTACTTAAGTTCTTCATTAATCATCTGTTTTGCGTCCTCTCCAGCCTAATGATCGGTTTCATGAGCACCACTGCCTTTCTGTCCATGTGGATCAGTAACACGGCCTCCACAGCCATGATGCTGCCCATCGCCAGCGCTGTGCTGCAGCAACTGTGTGACACAGAGGCCAAAGCTGAAGAGAGGGATTACAACCTATCTGTTGCAATGGAAGGTCAGGATAACGAGTCCTTTGAGTTGGATGACACCAGTGAGCGCAAAGCAGTCAAACCACAGGAAAGCAGCATCAAGATGGGTGCGTGCAAGTAGCAGTGTCTCTTTTGCACTTTTTAGATATTACATTTTTATTTTTAAACTCTTTGGTTTTTTTTGGGTTTTTTTTACTGTTGTTCTAATGGTGTTTTTTAGATGCAAATAAAGATGGTGACAGCAAAAACATTAAGGAAATGCAGGAAAAAGACATGACATCAAGTGAGTTTTTTTTTTACTTTGTGTTTGAAGTAATAGCCTGGTAAAAAAGAATAAAAATAAGGTCAGCAGAACTTAGAAGTTAGAGTAGTTAAATTACAAGCCAAATGTTCTTGCTGTGATTTGCACAATGTTTAAAATCAAATCCTAATCTTAAATAGAGTGCTGGCCCTGTTTATACCTTTTTTTGGGCAAATTATTGACCAGCAGTTTGATTATGTCACCCAAGATCTCAGTAAAAAATTAGCTGCTGCTGTCGTGAAGGTATATGCCAAGCTAAACTTTCATAAATTCATGTTACATACAAGGTACTCCAACAGTTAGGATGTCTTTTTGCTGCTTAAGGTATCAGCTCTGTTGTTCCAGAAATTTGTGACAGGAGTCCCGAGGCAGAGGAGTGCCAACTGAAGAGGGAGCAGAAGTACTTAAAGCTGACAAAAGGCATGAGCCTCAGTGTTTGTTACGCTGCCAGCATCGGTGGGACGGCCACCCTCACTGGAACCACACCCAATGTCATCATGAAAGGCCAGATTGATGAGTATGTTCCTTACAAAAGCAAATAAACACACACACACACACACACACACACACACACACACACAAAAAACAAACACAGATATGAGTAATATTCCTATGACTCAGGTGGCAGAGAAGGTCATCAAACAGTTGAAAGATTGTGGTGCGTGACAAGTAGTGTAAAAGCGCTTGTAATTACAAAGGCGCTATATAAGTTCAAGTCCATTTACCAAATAACTGAGAAAATGGTACAACTACTTATTTCTAAAGGGTGGCCAAAACAAGAATAACACCTCATTGAAAAAAAATTACTTTTAAGTTGGTTGAAAAAAGTTTTAATGTAACTTGTTGGCAGTTACAGACTTGAGAGCCCAGCCATGTGTCCATGTTCTGCTGTTTTCTGATCATTTTTCTGATTTTTTAAATCCTCAACAGACTCTTCCCTGGTAATGGAGGCATAATCAACTTTGCAAGCTGGTTTGGCTTCGCATTCCCCAACATGGTGCTAATGCTTGCCTTGTCGTGGTTGTGGCTGCAGTTTATGTTTTTGGGTTTTGAGTAAGTTTTATGTCATCTGTTCTATTAATTCATTATTGCTACCAAAGCATCCAGATTCTAAAAAATCTAAATTTTCATGTGTTTTCCAGCTTTAAAAAGTCCTTTGGATGTGGCAAAAAGAGAGATGTTGACAGGGAGGCCTATCAGGTAATCAAAGATGAATACAAGAAGTTGGGCAGAATGAGCTTGGCTGAGAGCTGCGTGCTGATTATCTTCACGTCGTTGGTTCTTCTGTGGTTCACCAGGGAGCCTGGGTTCATACCCGGCTGGGCCACTGTGCTCTTCAACAAAGACCAACCGTGAGTACAATAAATGTTACACACAGCTTCTCATTACTTTTCACTGATAAAGTGAGGAGGTGAACAATTAACCAAGCATTGGCCAAGTGTCAGAGGAGAAAATAAGGGTTTACTTTTCAGCTTATATCAAATTTAGTCTCCATGTTTCTGACTGTTTGCCAGTCTGTAGATGTTTTATCTTTGAATGATCCAGTGCCTTTTTTGTGATTTGCAGAGATTTCAAAAGTGTTTTCTCATCAGGTTCGTCACAGATGGCACTGTGGCCATATTAATGTCAGCACTCTTGTTCTGCATCCCGTCTCATTTACCCAGATGCTGCGGGCGGTCTGAGGATGGTAGGTCAGCCAGCATGTTTGTGTTGATTTTGTGTGTGCAACAGGTACATTAGTATATTTATGTTATTTTAAAAAAGGTGTGCAAACAAGTTGATGTAGATTGATTTGGTGTGAGTTGTCAAGTGTTGGAGATATCAGCTGTTGAGATGTGTGCCTTTTCTCCAATATAATGGAAATAAACAGCACTTGGCTTGTGGTGCTCAAAGCACCAAAAAGAAAACAAAAACATTTGGAAAAACTCAACAGCAAAGTGTCTTTCCAGAAATCATGACCCGGCCACTCAAGTTAATCCACAGATCTTGTTGTGAGCAAATTCTTGTAGAAGCTAATTTCTTTCTTCCAAACTACTTTTGCAAACTGAAGTGTACATCTACTGCCAGCTCAAGTAGCAGCTCAAGTCACGCTGTTATGATCAAAAGCCTCTTGTCCATGAGCTGATGCGCGCTTCCCTCTGCACTGTGATAAAAATTGAGTATAGTTTGTTGACAAAGAGTATGCGAAATATCTTGAGTAACTGGGTCATGATTTCTGGAAAGAGAGATTGCTGTTCATTCATGAGCACCACAAGATGAGTGCTATTTAGTTACATTAAATTGTAGAAAAGTCAGACATCTCTGCAGTTGTTATCTACAACACTCAGTAACTCACACCAAAACAATATAAACTGATAAAAAGCACTACCCAGTAAAAGGAAAAATACTGATTTTTGATTGCGGGGTGAACTGTCCCTTTAATACTTAAAATGGGCACCAACGTCTAAGTTCTCTATTTTAATATTATTCTGTCATTTGCTGGGTGACACTGATGACATTTGTAATTCACAACGTTTTAAGAGGAATACGAATATATATGTTGATGCAAGAAGGCGGGAACCTGATTTCCTCTCAACTCCATCTGTGCACATCTGGACAGATCTGTGGGAAGAGCTCATTTATGTTGTATCACATTTTATGTTTGCGTCATGTTAAAATTGTCACATGAAGATAATGGTTTAGTTTTATAAGTAAGCCTGTCTTCTTTCTCTGTACAATAACAGACAAAGATTCAGTCAATAACTTACCACCTGTGAACTCATTTTGTTGATTTGGTGTTTCCTAATAAACATTATCCCCACTGCTTCCTGAGTTGTAGCCTGATAGCCCCAAGGTCAAGCCTGTGCAGCAGGACATGCTGTGCTGATCCTCAGACAAATCACTCTTTTATCAATTATTTTTTTTCTCTTTTCGTAACTTAAGTTAAGCGTGTCCAGCTCCTGCCTTTAAGCAACAAGTCCTTTGCTTTTCCACCTTTCTACAAGTAGCAGTGTGTTTTGTAGACAGAAGAGTGACACAATGATTAACACACTTGTTTTAAAACGTTTGAAACAGACTTTGAGGTGCCAAAGTCCATTTCTTACCTTGGAAATGAGAAAAACACAAGTTTAAAAGAACTGATCCAGTTAAACCACATTTTAATTATAATTTTAATGACTTTCCAGTTTATCACATTTTCTTTTTATCTTTATGGACCGATTTATGATCTTGGGCTCTTATCTGTAGACAATAAAGACTAGACTTTTTTATAGTACATATTTATGACTGTCCTAACCAGTGGTTGAAAATAAACTGTCACCTCTAAAGATTGACTTTTTTTCTCCTTGTGTTAACAGGAGCTCCTGCTGAAGCCCCTTCACCTCTGCTGAATTGGGACATCGTCCACGAGAAGATGCCTTGGAACATACTTTTGCTTCTGGGAGGAGGTTTTGCATTGGCGCATGGAAGCGAGGTAATGCAGTTAATCATCAAGTCAATATTTTTCTGATAATTATCTTCTCTGTTAATGTTTGGACACTGATGTTTGTTTTCCCGCTGTGCATAAAGAAATCTGGACTTTCGGTGTGGCTTGGAGAAAGTCTGATACCGCTGCAGAGCATCCCTCCTTTTGCCATCTCCATCCTGCTGTGTCTGCTGGTGGCCATGTTCACTGAATGTTCCAGCAACACGGCCACCACCACGCTCTTTCTGCCAATACTGGCCTCCATGGTGAGACAGGATGTAGTACTCTCTCAGTCTCTTAAGTAGTTGTTTGACATTTTTGGAAACTATGCACATTCATAAAAGACAGCCTGTAGATGCAGTGACTCTCTGGGGCCAGATGCATAAAAATGTGTGCATATTCATGTCTAAAACTGTGTGTAGGCACAAAGGCAGAAATATATGTGTGTGCATTGCCTTTGTTCGATTTATAAAGTTCTGCGTGCGTTGGATTGTGTTTTATAAATCTTGATCATTGTGGTGCTAGGTGCACATGCATGAGCCTCATTTCCACGCCCACAGTCATAAATGTAAAACGACCTGTTTGCATATCAATACTTGTGCCTCTACACCACTTTTTAGACTGGTCAATGAGAAATATGGTAAAGGGAGTGCAATATTACAAACTGTGTCACATTGGCAGGGTTCTCCATTAGTGCCAGAGCAGCACAAATTTCTGTGTAGTGGTATATTGCTATTTTTGGCCAAAAAAAAACATGTCTGAAGCTGCAAAGCATTATAATGAACGTAACACAACTCAGTGAGTTTAAATGAGCCTATCAAATTTACTAATTGGTCTAAATTAGCAATTATTTATATATTTTGCCACAAGGTAGCCTTTCTGCAGTGGGCTATTTATGATTATTATGTACTTTGCAGCACTTGCATTTAAGATAAACATATCTGTCCATGCACTATTAATTTTTTATTTTCCATCAAGGCTTTTCCTTTTTTGGATTTGGAATCCATGACTAGCCTTTAGGGAGACTCGAGACTAGCCATGATTGAGGTTTTGCAAAATCTAGAGGAAAAGGTGCCACACCGTTGGTGTATGGTGCACATTTTAGTTGATAAAATGTTTAAACATTTTTTCAATTCACTGTAAAGGCTACACATTTGGAAAATGTAAAAATCATGTTAGGAATAAAACAATGATAAATCAAATGAAAATGTGGAAAAATATATGCATTATTAATTTCCATATAGTTTTTTTGTCAAAGCCACTGTCAGCCATTGGAGAGGAGCTAAACAGCTGCAGGTTGTCAACCCCTGGATTCAACAAGCGCAAAACAACATTTTAATTATTGAGCTTTAGAACTGATGGAAGGCTACCCAGGCTAGCTGTTTCCCCCGCCACTGAGCATCTCCCACCATGGAGCCATGACAGATTTAGACTTGCCTGTTTAGCATGTGTGAATGTCCTTTTATTTTTTTTTAACCTAGGCCACCGCCATCAAGATACATCCACTCTACGTCATGTTTCCCTGCACCATTGCTGCCTCGCTGGCTTTCATGCTGCCTGTAGCCACTCCACCCAACGCCATTGCCTTCTCCTACGGCAACCTTAAAGTCATAGACATGGTGAGACCTGTCAGAGAAACCCCATGAGTGTGCTGACATGTACACAGTGTTTTGGATAAAGGCTCATATCCAGTTTTTAGATAAGCAGCTTATAATAATCCTTATATCTGATCATTACTGTCTATTTACATACACACAATAACTTTAATGTTACCATGGAAACTAAGCTCAGACACACTGAGCAGCAAATGCAATGTGTATCTCAAAAAATTGGGATTATTACCTTCTCTGACAGGGTGTTGACAGAACACTGTATTGCCTGTACCAGGGCACAGATCTATTTTTGTTTATGTGGTGGTATTTTTATGCTTGTTTCAGGCCAAAGCTGGGTTCATTCTGAACTTTATTGGAGTCATAACCATCAACATCGCCATTAACACATGGGGCGTGGCCATGTTCCAGCTGGATACCTTTCCAAGTTGGGCTAATGCCACCCAAACTCCTTGAATGTGAATCCAGGAAAAGAGAAATGGAAGAAACTGGGGGAGATTAACAATATCTGCTGCTTGATCGAGATTCCACCACTGGAGGGCCGGGCTGTCAGGTGACTTCGTATTTTTGTGTAAATCTTCCCTCCAGTCAGTGTGACCTGATGTGCATCAAGGTCTGTCCTTGAGTGATGAAACAGGTTCCTGTATGCAGCAGTTTATCTTATATACCTTCATATTGTGATGCTCTTCAGAGACCAGCTGGAAATGCTGATTGGAAACACTGGAGATCAAATCATTGATGTTTTGACTAAACTGAGTTCTTTTCATTTATATGAGTAATCATTTGGACTGTCAACCAAGCAGATTTCTTTCAACGACAAGACATAACATTTCAAAACACGTGTAGATGCAGGCAGAGGCCAGTCTGGATGGTAGTGAGAAAAATACTGTGGCAAAACTGTGACATAGTGAGTCCTCATTGTATCTGTGATAAGGAGGTGAAGTGAGACAGTATTTTAGAGGAAATATGTATAGAGGTCAATGGCGAGAAACAAATAATATTTTGATCGAATTGTGCCATGATTATTTTTTTGACAATTTAAAACATAATTCTTCAAGCTAAGAAAGTCGCTGTTTGTTGTAGTAGTATTTAGTTTTTTGTGAACCGTCATTTATGTCTCCTGTCTTACACAATACACACCACCTACACCTTCCAGCCAGCATGCTAGTTAACTTAGCTATGTTCCACGCATAAATGTGACATTTATTTTGTAACATTATCACCCTCGATGTGATTTATCCAGGGACTCCTGGTCTTTCTATCAGCTGGGAGGCAAAAGAACAAGCAAGAGCTGTTGCTCATGTGAGTCTTTTCCAGCGTGAAACACAAAGGCGCTGTAGCGTCTGTAAGAGAGGAGGATATGCCACTTATACTGCTTGTATAGTCTTCCTTATTACATATTTTCACAGTCTTGTCATCTGATTCAAAATGACCACAAACAAATGCAAAGGAAGTGCAAAGAGACATAAAATGACTACAAAAAACGGGTGAAACAACCACAAAGAGACCCCCCCCCCCCAAAAAAAAACACAAAATGACCCTAAGGAGATACACAATGACTACCAAAAGACACAAAACACTGAAAGATTTACTACAACTACAAAGAGATGCAGAGATATGATACTGAACCATAATTATCCTTACTTTCTCAGCAAATTATAGACACTGTTTTCAGTGCAAGTTTGAAAATACTGTACTTGCTTAAAACTAATTTGTCTGTCAACGAGAGAATATTCGGCTTCCAGGAAAATAAATCTTTGGAATAGAGATGCTGCAGGATCAAGGACTCGCTGTAGTTTTTTAAATTGTTAAATTTAATGACGGGATCAAATCTCATTACCATCCATAGGATTAAGACCATTGGGGTCTTCCATTGATTTAAAGAGAGTCAAGAGGACAGAAGGCAAATCCCTTCAAAGGATCAATGTGGGAGAAATACAAAATGATTGAAGGTAAGGGAAATCAACTGCAGGCAACTGATCTAAAACATTTAATTGCAGTCTTTGGCAGGGGCCCATATATCTACTGTATATAAAAAGCAAAAAACGATTTTGTAATGGTGAAAGTATACTAAGAGGTCAAATGAGTAAGCAGTTATGAAATCAAACATTTTTGTTTTATCTAGCCACCGTTGTGGTAAAGACTGAACGACGGCAACATTCAGAGGCAAAACTGTCACTCGTGTTGAATAGCTTCTCACAGTAATGGAAGTTAATGAAGGTGTGATGCAGGAGAGTTGTCAGAGGTAAGAAAACATCTTTATATCACAGTGTCTTATATCTTGTGTCCCAGTTTGTGTTTTGTGACTTTTTAAAAAAACAGACGGCATGTAGGATATTTGTGCAATGAGGTAACTGACTGTGTGCAACAACTGTTCTTAGTTAGATGTAAATCTGCACGATGCATAATATCAGCATTTATCATACCGTCTGGAAAGCTTTACCACTTGACTGTACTTAACATTTTGTTTTTTAATAAGGGACCTGAATTGGTAATGCAATGGTAATTGTGAATGTAACATACTGAAAGCAGTCATTTGGGAAGACAGCTGCACATTTTATTATTAAATATCCTTGGGACAGGAAAAGTAATAGCTGAATACATATAACCTCACCCTGAAGTCAAAAGGTGAAGTGATAAATCTCACTGCCTCAGGTACTCTGAATATTTTCAAAAGACTCATAAATCACTGTTTCTAATGACATAAAACATTGAATTAGATTTTCCTTTATATCACACCCATGTTCTAATCTACCAATACCTTTTTCATTATAGAAAAAAAACACAACTCTTATAAAACAAATAAAAATGAAATGGCATTGACAAACATGTTGCTTTATACCTTTAAGCTGTCTGTCTTAGCAAATTAAAAAAATATATTACTTTTTTTTGGGGGGGGGGGGGGTGGGGGTTATGGGGTTTTTAAAAAAAGAAAACACGGAGTGCATGTTTTCTTTTTTTAATACTCAAATAAGCTTCATTGTATTGTAGCATTCTTAGATATGAAACAGAAAATTGACCTATATACTCAGAGCTTTCTCCTGAGTGCTCAGTATGTCTCTCCCACTTATTGTCTATGGATCAGCTTCCCATGTTATCATTGATGTCATCACAAATTAGAGTTTTAGTTCTCTGGTTTTTGGATTTGGGAGAGTTGTTTATGTGCACTAATATTTTTGGACGGTTTAAGACCATAGGAAAACATGCATGAATTTTTAAAAAAGCTAAGTGACTCACTGGGAACAAGGTTTTGTCAAAACACTCCGTAGTTGTGACTAATATCATTTAAATAACAATTAATCCCCACACTTTGTTCCAGGTTTTAATGATGAAATGTTATCTTTTATTTAAATGTTCCCACTCACAGTGGCATTTTCCAGAGAAAAGGTGTGCTACTTTCAAGTGTGAGTTGTGTGGATGTGTCCTCATTGAATAAGGGTTGAGACATCTCAATCACGACAAGTATGTTTCTGTAAACTACAGATATGTTACATTTTAACGTTTCATAAGCACAATATCAACATTTTTTGAAGTGTGTAGATCTGATTCCACGTTTATTAGCTGATTTTGTTATATCTGGAGGTCTGGAGGTAGAGGAGGTTGTGGATGGCTGCCTGGCTGCAGACTACTGTTTGAAACCCAGAAACAATGCTGGCTGTTTTTTAGTGAGTCATCCCTGCATTTCCAGTGCTGATTGTACCACCAAATGTGGGTGTTAAAAGCCAACACCAAGATTTTTTTCCTAACCAAGTGGTTTTATACCTAAACATAAACACATCTTGACCACAGTGTTGCAAACTTTTATTTTAGGCGATTGGGTTGGTTAATAAATCATGGTCAGCAGTTCAGTTCTGGTTGGGGATCTTATTGCTTTTTTATCCCCCCTCTTTCTGCCTGTTTTCTGTCTATCTTCACTGTTTGCTGTCAATAAAAGGCTCAGTTTTGTAAGCTTAATTGACAGTTTATTTGGTACATCAAGCTCAGGTCCAATGTTTTTGAATTGGAGCCAAAATAAATATTGTAAAAAAATTGGGGGCCAGTTGCTTCTCAGATTCTATTTGTAGCTAAAAGAAAAAAATCACAAACCAGATTAAAAAAAAAATCAGTTGAAAAAGTGCTAAACACCTGAATGCCATGGCCCTTCGCTGTCAACGGTGTCATGCTTCTTTGTTCGTTTGATTTTTTATTGCCTCTTAATGTAAACACACTAGTTTTGCCTGCGTAGTTCCTACTTGGTGCATGTCTACAACTATACAATAGTCCCATGGTCTTGCTTGATAAACCAATATTGTGAGGTTGGCCACATCTAGTATATCTTAAAGACAAGTGTCCGAGGAGCAGGATTGTTTCCTGGGACAGACTTTGCTCATGCCTGGTCGAGCTAAAAACGAAGCGATCTAATGCAGTAGTCCTGCAATAAATCCGCACGCAGGAAGGTTACACAGTTCAGGTTTTATTGTCTGTTTTGTGGGTGTTTAGACTGTAGTTGTGCTGTTGAATTGTTGTTACACAGGAGCTGTTGATGGTAAACAACTAGTTTATAATCATTTTCTTGTCAGTTAAAGTCACTTTAATGACTACACAGCTATGCTAGTGTAATTTGTCACTGCAAGTGTGTAGCAACATGTTTTCATTATAATCATCAAGGCTACAAGGCTTGTAATGCTGGAGGAAATTAGGTAGTACTTTAGCACTCCCGGTTCCCTCATCTCAATGTCAGTGTTTTTTTTTTTGTTTTTTTTTAATGTGTTTTTGATTATAAGATTCCCAAAATAAGGTCTGCAGTTTACTCAAGCTTAAGAGACTCTCACATTTTGTTCAACATAAAATATGTTGTTAAATACCCCACTTGTGAATTTTGAAGCTTTTATGTCTTACAATAGGTGGTTGCTAACAAGTGACTTAATTAGACTATAGAATGTCATCAAGCAGAACTGTGCCAAACATGACTTCACAGCCTCGTTTTTGTGGTGAGGTTTAAGTCATGTGACGGTAGTGCAGTTTGTTTACAGCCTAATGTTAGCTTTTTACTTCTGGCAATTGCATTTATCCTTCCAGAAGGATAAAAGAGGTGTTCATTTATGAACTTTATCTTGCTAACAAAACTTAGTAAAATCTTAGACGTTTGTTTGGCACAGAGTATAATTTTTGTAATTATACAAAATCCAACAGAAAATCTGACTGGCTTTTTGACAAGAGAACCAGGGCATGACTAACTTCCACAGCTACCTAATTAACACATAATCCCTGCAGCTTTTATTGAGATATCCATCAACATGATCATAAAACCGCAAAAAATTACTTAGATTACTTACAAATTATACAGATGAGTCAAAATAACTAAACAGCTGTTGAGCCAACAGGTGCTAATTCAACTTGGATGACAAGGCACTGATTTCCATAAAGCCGAATGTTACTAAGTTGCTAAGTGTAGATAAGCGTGAACATCAGCATGACTACATCGTTAGTTGTCAACATGTTATAATTTATTTTTTTGTTTATGAACATTATTCTTGAATGCGTGTAACACTCATAGGCGACCTCGTGACTCAAATTAAAAATCTGATATCTTGGATTGTAAAAACTTTGATTCATGCTTAATGACATTGACAGGTGATTATTAGAGTAGTAGGAAGAAACAGCTTTATTGCTTTTATATCACAATAGGGGTAAATATGCTGAAACTCTGCAAAACACGATAATTGCAACTGAGAACACCCAGGCACTGGAACAATTATTTCCTAGGAGACAATGAGACTTTCACTGAAGTGGCCCCTGAGATCTGTTCCCACATTGCTCCCTCCTCAAGAACTCCACCTCTGGCAGAAAGAGCCTTCGGCAGCAGCTTCGCTCGGCACTGTAACTCAAGAGTTTATTCAGTCTGTAATGAATCCTCTATCTCTCTGTCATTCTGCCTCGCCCTCTCACTAAGGACAACGTTTGTTCAAGGTATAGCAACGAGCAAAGGCGAACTGCTTTCCTGGTTCATTGGAAGGATAGGATAGGAATCTACCTGCAGTGACATACCTCTGCTCCCTCTCCCTTGCTCACTTTCTCATTTATTTCTCTGCCTCCTGGACTCTTTCAGCCTCATTCTGTCACTGTAAAAGTTTTAGAAAGGATCTAAATTACTCAAGAAAAATAATGCTTAAAGACACCCCCATGGAGCATCTTAAAACGAGCATGATGGTTCTGAGATTAGCTTGACTTCACATTCTGCAGACCTCAGGAGCTTGATTGATGGGTATGTCAATAAAAAACATTAACTCCTATTGGCAATCAGAAACTGACATTTCCAGATCAACTGTTTATTTTTAGCTATTGCTTTGTTTTTGCATGCTTGAAATGCACAACTGATTCAGTCTGTGTTTCCCTGTGCACACGTTTATTTTGCACAGTGTAACAGTGAAATGAAACTAGATCACATTTAAGACAGCCTTTGCCATGGGGCGAGCTCAGAAACCAGGGCACTGCGCCCACTCTCTACCACTGGCTGTGATCAGTAGTGTATCTTATGTCCCGTTCAGACAAGTAACCATTCAGTCAGGCAAAGAAAGACTGATGGAAGGAGGAAGAGAGCGCTGCCAGCTGCCAATGACTGCACCAGTAGATGTTTTGGAACCTGTTGCAGCAGGTTTTTCTTTCTGTATATCTCATTGCTGGGCTAGCCTGGATGGGAGCCAAACACACACACACACACACACACACGCATGCACACATGCGTATGTACACACACACACACACACACACACACAGACACACACACACACACACACACACACACACACACACACACACACACACACACACACTAACACACACACACACAGAATGAGGATGATATTCCGAGCTGCCAAAATCTGAAACCAGCCCATCAACCATTTCCATACATATTTAGACAGTCAGTCTAATCGAAGAGCTTCACTTTGAGCTTGGAGCCTGAGCTCAGATGATGGCAGAGGTTACTGATTGAGAAAATCTGACTGAAGCTACAAACCCACCAAGAAGAGAGGGGGCAGTTATTGTTTGCAAAAGTTAGGTGAGTTGGTTTGACAGTTTTCCAGTGTGTGAATGTTTAAACTGCTGCAACAATTTAGCTTTTTTTTTTTTTTTTTTTTAACCTCTGTGTGTGTAGAGAGAACACAGTACTGCATTGAGACTGTTGACACAGCTGTAGGTGCTTAATGCAGGTTAACCTCTAGAAGTGTTCTCGTGTCAGCACCTCTGATATAATACTGTCAGTATATAATACTGACAATTAGACAAGCATGGCTTCTCTCTACGTCTTCTGTCATAGACATGCAAAAGCCTTACATAATGATTTTTTTCTGAGGCTTGTGAAATTTTGGGCAAATTTTAGGTATTTGTACCTTACTTGAGTATTCAAATGGTATGTAACTTTAATAAAGTTGCATAACATTGGAAATGAGTCTTTATGCTTCTACTCCACTGCATTTTAGAGGCAAATATCATCCTTTCTACTCAACTACCAGGGCTGGAAATAGAGATCATGCAGGCAGTGTGGTGGTTTAGGGGCCTGTAGGGGGGACCTCAGGCTCTTGTCAGTGATCCAAATTGTGTTTCTGCATCAACTTTGAAAACTATTTAATTACATTAATAATTATTTTCTATGTTTTTTTTTGGCATATACATTTATGTAATGATGATTGCTGGATGAAATGTATGTAGATGTCCTCTGTCATGTCTCTGTTTGATCATGTGACAAGACTATTTATGGTAGCTGGTTTACATTCAAAATTTGAGTACTTCTTCCGCCACTGGTGGTGGCGATGAGATGTGTGTGCTCTAAACCTCTCTACACTTTAGATTAATATTCAGAGTCATACTTTATTGTCCTCAGAGGAGGAAATTTGTTTTCACCATCTGTCTCAGAACAGTTAACACACAGGATGTACACAGATAAGAGCATCACCATAAAAAAAACCCACTAAAAGCATATCTGTTGCAGTATGCTCAGCTATTTAACACATTAATGGTGTGGGCAAAGAAACTCTTTCCCAAAGCAAGATTTCTTGCAGAGTGGCTGTCTGTACCTGTGAGCAGAGAAGAGGATGAAGCATGCGTTTACAGACATTTTTCAGATCAGTTTAGAAGAAGAAAAAAAGCATCTGTTATGTTTTGTTATGTAGGTTTTATTGACAGTATCGTATTGTTGTGAGCATCACAAACTGTTGTAGATTTTCAAAGCCAGTCCCTTTTTTAGGGACAGAGCTGTACTATCATACTACTTTTCAAAGGGGCGATAACTTTATATTTTCACTCAGTTTTAGTGTAGTAGTTCAGTCAAAATACTGCAAATTAGGTAATGTAGTACAATAATGTTCCTGAGTTTGTAGCATTAGTAATATCTTAGAGTAAGGAACTTATGGAACAACAGCAAACCTGTTACCAAAAAACCAAAAGCTTAGTTTCAACCTGACATAAATGCATTGATAGAAATCCAAACAATGTGAAATATCCTGCCGGATGCGGTTTTATTGTAATTTTCAACACCACGCCTTAGCTGAATGGTGGTTGAAGTTGTCGCACTGCAAAATATGCATCAGGTGATTTATTCATATACAGCGCTCCAAATCCCACGTGATCTTAGAGAGCTGATACTGTGATTAAACGTCATCCTACAGGACAAATCTCTGTCTTTTGATCATTCAAACAGCACGTGTGATTTTAGGGAATTCCAAATAAATTAAGCACAACTGTTACATACCAACACTGCCCCCGATAGGTTTGCTTCTCCAAAGGATTAAGGATGCGCATATAATAATAAAAACATGAATACTCAGTCAGTGTTACCATGCATATGAGTTATCACCGCCCATGAAAACTACGAAAATATTTGCAGGTAGGCGTCCTGGATAGGGGAGTCACAGGATCATATTAAGGTAGTACTGATCCCACAAAAGGTTACATGGATTATTTACTAATTATAGTGCATTACTTTTCGTTGGTATGAGTATGAACAATGAATGAGAACCGCCTGAACTGTTACATGCATAAAAATAATCGTCTGCATTGTCTTGTCTATAACTTGATGGCTGGTACTTGTTGACAATTGTTTGTTGGCTTTCTTTCAAGCCTCGACAGTAATTTGCATTTGCTCTGTAAGATCCAAAAACAAACATGATTTGCATATAGGATCAGAAGAATGATGACTGCATGTGATGATTGAAGCCTAGTGTGAGGTTTTTCTTTTCTCTATTGGAGCCCTTTCAGAATCACTTCAATCAAAAATACTTGTTCAGTATGTGTAGAACATAATTATATAGGGTTCGACCAAAATGGATGTGAATGACAGAGACAGAGTTTTTCCTAACTTTGCACTTCAAAATACATACATAAAAAAAAGATTAGCAATATCAAGCAAAATAGCAAAATAAATATATAAAAGGTGAGAGTAATAATTTGCAATCAGAATGTCTTCTGACAGTATTACAATATCATGTATTATTTTATTACTATTGCTGATACATCAACATGTTGCATTACTGCTGTTGCTGGTAGGGGTGGAAGTTTTAATTTCTGTATCTACTGCTAGATAGTTTGATCTATAACAGTGCATAGAATTAAAAAAACAACATTTTGTTGAATTAATAAAACAGTGTTTTGTATAAAAAAAATTCTGCAAAGTAAATCCTAACTATAGCAGTCAAATAAATTGGCTTGTACAATAATATTTTTTTTATTTTTCTCAATGATAAGATTTCACACTGTCATGATAACTTCTAATTTTTGTATTAGCAATTTAAAAAAAATCACTATCAATGCTGTCTATAGTAAACTTTTGCTTAGTTTACAACTTTAGAAGTCTGCTCATTGTGAAAACTTTCTTTAAACCCCCTTTTTATTTTACATAATATCAAACAGCTTCACTCTAGTGCAGCTTCACTCTAGTGCCTACAGCATGCTGACTGCCATCTGAAGTGTTGGCAGTAATTGCAGGGATTCATGTAAATAAAAACAAACCACGACATTTGCATATTAGGAGCCCATCACGTTACTGGCCTAAAGCCGAGGAGGTTAAAAAGAGGAGAAGTCACTGTTTCATTTCATGTCATATAATGTGGGTTCAAGATATGCTAATATTTAATTGTTGTTTCGATCAAACAGTTGTCACAAAGGAATGTAAATTAAACACATCAAAGCACCCTATCCACTGAGGATTAAGGCCAACATTGTTTACATTGTACCAATGGTACTATTCCTTTTCAGAAACAGTCTGTACGGTATAAATGTCTACAAAGACAAATACTTTTTTTACTGTTTTATGCTCATACAGCATCTGTGCTGGCCCCAGTTTGTGACTCTTGTCTTTTATGATTACAGTCACCCAAACCCATCACGTTTCTGGCCAAAGGCCAAGGAATGCTGTTGGTGCATGAAACAGCTTAAAAGGTTCCCATTTGTCAAATCCATCATCACTGAACAGTCAGATAGCCATGTGAACACTAAAACAGGTTTTACTGTAATCATTCCTCCTGTTCATCCTGGCCATGTAAACGTCCCCTGCTGATGTTTTGAATATATATCTTTCATCAAGAACTGTGGATAGAAAAGTCTATAGTTTTATATACAGCAGTGCATTTGAAAAAAAAAACAACAACTTTGTATGTAAAATATTTTTCAGTAACATGACTAGTAACTAAAGCTGTCATATAAAAGGGTAATGCCACATTAAATAAAATAAAATAACCCCCCCCCCCTGAAATATAGTGGAGCAGATAAAGTGTAAAAAAAAGTTAAACTTGATTAAATACAAAATACTTCAAACTGTAAGGAAATGTATAGAGTTACAACGGATCATCCAAATATCCAAATATCCAGCATAATAAAAAATTAATAAGTTCACAGTTTTGTATGTAATAACTTCTAATTTCTACATCAGCAATGTTTTTAAAATCACAAGAATCAATGCAGTCTTTAGTAAACTTTCACTTAGTCTACAACTTTTTAAGTCTATTGATTGTGACAACAATTTTTATTTTTTAAATTTCTTTTCACTCCCTTTTTGATTTTACAAAATATCAAAGAGCTACACTGTTGTACCTAAAGAATGCTGGCTCTGAACTGCTGGTATTAATAAAACCAATAAAACCAATTATAAATATAAACAAACCACAACATTTGCATATACGGAGCTCATCACGTTTATGGCCAACGGCCAGGAAATATTGTTAGTGTATGTCACAGCAGGTGCCCATATGAACACTGACACAGGTTTTGCTTACTCTAATTGTTCCTCTTGTTCATTTTGGCCATTTAAACATCCCCTTCTGTTGTGCCCCTTGTGATCTGCTTGAAATTTAAGTGATGGGGGGCCAAAATCTATAGTCCTCCTGCCTTGCAAACATTTACTCAGAAGTTTTCCAGATGCTAATATGAGGCTCCTACAATCTGAGTTTGATGAATCAAGTGGCTTTTAGTACTCTTTGTGTTACACTCTCTCAGCCGAACAGGAAAACACAAAGAGGACTTTTGATACACAAAAGACTGTAACTCTGCAAGATATCTACTTAATTTTACTAACTCAGACTGCCGAAGCTTCACTTTTGTTTTGAATACATATTTTCACCAAACAAGAAATGTGGATTTTGTCCCAAAAAATCTATAGTTTTACATTAAACGGTGCATCAAAATTTAGTAGAATTACAGCTTCACAGTTATGTCTCTGTGAATCAGTCGAGCTGCACTTACAGTTGACATCCATGTCTGAAAACATGGATGCTTCACACACTTCTTCCCGCTGGTAGAAGATCTAAATAATCAGCACAGTTTCAGGGTGGACATTCAGTATCTGACCAAATGTCTCCACTTCTTTTCCTGAGTTATGACATCAAACAATGGCCAGAAAAGTGTTTCTGCAGAACATTATGATATCACAGTGAAGTTGACCTTTGACATTTTGGATATAAAATGTTGTGACATCATCATTTTATCCTATTAGACATTTGTGTGAAACTGTGTCATGATTTACAAATTATTCTTGAGTTATAGCCAAAAACATGTTCTGTGAGGTCACAGTGACCTTTGACCTTCGAACACCAGGATCTAATCAGTTCATATTTTAATCCTTGTGAATGCTTGAGCCATATTTGAAGATATTCCCTCAAGCTATTCTTGAGATGTTGTGTTCACAAAAATGAGACCTTTGACCACCAAATCACTTCATTGTTCAGTCCAACTGGATGTTTGTGCCAAATTTGAACAAATTCCTACATGTTATTTGTGAAATATTGTGTTCACAAGAATAGGATGGATGTACAGACATACAGATGTACATTCGAAAACATAATGCCTTCAGCCTCAGCCATCGCCAGAGTGGAGGCATAAAAACAAGTGACATGATTTGCATATAGAGAGCTTATAACGTTAATGGCCAGAGGCCAGAAAACGTTGATGTCACAGTTTAAAGGGTTCACATTTGTCAAATCTTTTGTAACTGAACAGTCAGGTGCCCATATGAACACTGAAACAGGTTTTACTTGCTGTAATTAATCCTCCTGTTTATTCTGGCCGTCCAAGATCCCGTCATGATGTGCTCTTATTAGTTTTGAATATATATTTGCACCAAACAAGGACTGTGGATTTTGTCCCAAGAAAATCTATAGTTACATTTTAAAGTAACTCTAAGAACATTTTGTGTGTAAAATTAATAAAACAATGTTTTGAATGTAAGATATGTATCACTAATGTTGGTAATAACTATAGCTGTGAAATAAACAGGCCAGTACAGTAATAGTACTATAAAATAAACAATCCCTCCTGAAATGTAGTGAAGCAGATAAAAATTGTAATACTGAAGTAAGATGCACATAACTCAAAATTGTAAGTAAATGTACATAGTAACAACGGATGCATTAAAAATCCTGCAAAGAAAAATAAATCAATACAAAATAAAAAGACCTTTTGGCCTAGTATATTAGAATAATATATTAATAATCCTTTGTTGTTTCTTATTTTGCTCAGTGATAAGATTTTACAGTGTTGAAATAACTTTTTCACCCCTGTTCTTTAAAAATAAAATCAACAGTTTTACAGTAGTGCCTGCAGCATGCTGGCTGCTATCTGAGGTGTTGTCAGTAATTGTACAGATTCATTTAAATAAAACAAAGCATGAGATTTGCATAGTAAGAAGCCATCACATTTCTGGGCAAAGGCGAAGAGAATAAAAGGAGGAAAAGTCACTGTGGCATATCACATCATATCATTGGGCTATAACACATGTGCAGAAAAATCTGCTCTAGTCTAAAGGCTCTTTGGCTGGCGGACTATCACAGGATGTGGAGATGATTGATTCGTTACACTGAGACATCAGCAGTCGGCCTTGGGTCGGAATATAATTTATACAAAAAAGGGGTGAGAGTTACAACTCCGCATTTACTGAAAAGGTACTTGTACTTCTGTAAAGAAATACTTACAATATAAAAATGTTAAATTGTATACTGGCCGCCATGTTGTTCCCAAATATTCTATCAGGCGGGGTTAACCCTGAGCGGAAACCATCATTGTATTTCTAGCGCTTTCTGCTGTAACCCTCCAATTTAACAGCTCCAGCTACATTGCACATGTGTTGAACCCAGTAGTTCCCATGGGGTCAAAGACTGACCCCGGCCTTCTTTGAACAGCCTTGCTGAAGCGCAAAGAAATGTTGCTGGTGCATGTAACAATTTAAAGGACAGGTTCTCATTTTTCAAGTAACTGAATAGTCAAGATTAGGTTTTACAGTGTTGTGATACCTTCTAATTTTTTATATATTCTTTATATTTCTATATGTTCTTCAACTTTAGAAGCCTTCTTATTGTAAAAAAAAAAAAAAATAAACCCCAAAACAAACAATTGCTATTTTATTTTTTTTTTTATAAAATATCAAACACTTAAACTGTAGTAACTACAGAATGGCTGCCATCTGAAGTGTTGGTAGTAATTGCAGGGATTCATATACATACTTGTAAAAACAAACCACAAGATTTGTATATTAGGAGCCCATCACGTTACTGGCCTAAAGCCGAGGAGGTGAAAAAGAGGAGAGGTCATTGTGTTATATCATGTCATATAATTAGGGTTTTAACCATGTTACTGGTATTACTAATTGTCAGTAACATCTCACAGTTGTTACAAAAGAATGCAAACTGGGCACGTCTAACCGCCCTGCCAACTGAGGATAAAGGGCAATCGTAATACTGCACCAACGGCACTATTCATGTTCAGTCAGGCTTTATATTATAAGAAGACACAAATACAAATACTTGAACCATTAATTGTTTCACACTCATGCATTACATTCAGATCTATGCATCACAATTTCTAAAAAATTAATACTCAGTGAAATTTGTAGGGTTGTTTAACAATACCTTCCACTGTTTTTAATGGTGTTTCTAGAGTCCTTTTTGTTAACCAGTTTTCCAAGTTATGAAAGCATTTCCTATATCCAGGATATTTCAAGTTACAAATGCTTGATTTTCATTAATACTGCTAATAATATTTTCTTTCAAATTTTGGTTTAAGTTGTGCAATTTGAAAAGGAGAAATGTCAAGTATGTCATCTTTGTTTGAATTAATATAAAGATGCAGTGTTGAATTGGTAAAGAAGTTAATATTTTTTATTGTGCAGCAGATTTAATGTTTATTTATACAAATGGTTAGAAGAGTTTTTGAGGTTTCTGGAAATACCCTAAGAACAACACTAAATGTTACTAAATGACTGGGTGATGTTGTTTTGTCTTCTCAGGGAAAAGCCTATGCCTAGCTCTATAAGTCAAATACAGTGCCAACCAAGGTCATAAGTTTTGTTTCAACATGGCAGGAGGGGGGTTGGCATCCTCCCCCAGGAGATTTCAAGCATCAAAAACTTAATATCCTGCATTCTTTCTTTCTGCAACATTTTATAGCATAAATGTCTTAAATTTCAAAAAATAAAAGTTCTCCGCTACTTTACAATAGGCGATGTGCCCCCTGCGTCCCCCTTGAAATCTACACCTGAGAGGCACACAAACTGAGACTACATCTGCACTTATTGAACCTGTACATAAATGGGTCATCTCAGGGACTAAAACAGCCAAAAAGATTTGCTCACTGCTCAGTTTCTTTTAGTGATCTCAACAGTGAGAACGTGGCATACACACACACACATTCACACACCATTGCTGGAGTTTCTCTTTCTGTAAGTGCATCCGTTCTGGCTGGTGGCAGCGTGTCTGTCAAGCAGATGAGAGGATTTGTTGCCACAGTGGTTAAAAGGCAATCTCTCAACTTTCACCTTGACACTTTAGCCTCCTTTGATGTGAACAGAAAGAGCTACGATTGCTACTTCTCTCTCTCTCTCTCCCTCTCTCTCTCTCTCCATCACACACACACACACACACACACACACACACACACACACACACACAGATGATTTTCTCTGCCTCAGCATTATTTGGCTTTACGTGACAGCCATGGTTTGTTGGCAGTTTTAATGAGCTTGGTTTATGTCGGAGGGTTGAAGTTACCTTTACTGGAACTGGGGCCACGTGTCCGTCACCTCCGCTGGGATCAGATGACACTTATTTACACTCAGCCGGATAGCCCCCATGTCCATGTATATCTGCTAATGTCAAACTGGCACTGAAAGTGAACTGTCAGAGGACACAGTATAGTGTATCTCACAGATTTCCAGAACAGTAAGGACTCAGTAGATATAATCTCAAAGGATCGATGACAAGAGGTGCTTTGTCAAAACACTTGGGATATGCTTCCTGTCATGTAACAACAGTTACATAACTTAAACGAACAGCTTCTTTTTTTTTTTTTTTTTTTTTTTTTTTGCGTTTTCCTTTCTGATGTGATTCCAAAATTCAAAGGAACAGTTTGATGTTTTGGCATGTCTGCTGTGGTAAATATGGTGCCAGTAAATCGACATTGCCAATGTGATGTCACTCACTGGTTTGAGGACTTCCATTTTAAAGCCTTGAGTTTGGCATTTTGGCCTTCACCATCTTTGATTTTTGGAGGCATAAGTGACTATGTTAGGACAAAAGGTAAGATCTAACTCAAAGTATGGTGACACTTTGCAGACAGCGGCCATGCCATGAATTATGTGACATTTTAAGCCTTAATAAAATGTAAATGGATTAGCTACATAAAAGTTCAGCCCTGCAAATTGTTGCCAATTTCTTTAGGAAAGTAAAAATGAATTTTTCTGTTATTCATTCCCGGAACATACGTTTTTATGTAAAACCTAACAATAAAAAAAATACATAATTTAAGGCAAAACAAACAAGTAAAAAATGGAAAATTGTGTTGCATAAACAAAAAAAAAGAAGAAAAACAAGGAAAAAAGAGTGGATTTACTTACAGTAATTAAGCTGAAGTGATTTAGTTGTATTAGCTATTTAATTAACACAGGGTACACATCAATTCATTTTAATTAAAAAACAAAACAAGAAAACAGACAGATTTTTTACAGTTGTGTGACCTTTAACTTAAACTGATTCAGCCAACATATCTAATAACTGAAAATTGTCATCCATTGCAAATTATGCAGATCCCCGTAAGGCCAGAAAACACCACCGACTAACTGGAGGTTGCTTACAGTTTTTCTCTCTCCCATATGAATTTTAGCTTGTTTTCATCTCTTCTCAGGAGCAGATTTTGGTGCAGTCTGTCAGAGTCCCTGACATTTTCAAACAGCATTGGCAAGTCTCTAACATCAACCCTTCAGGCCAGACTGTACACCTGTGAATCCCGTGGGACGTCCTGCCAGCAGTTGGTAGAATCACAGGTACTGAGCCGCCTCAGGCCTTTCTGTTTAACTCCAAACAGCTTCTTATGAGAAACACTAAGAATAAAAAAAAAAAACAACAGTTATGACTGGCTGGCTTTCCAACGACAGCTGTTTTAACCCACTATACATCTTTATTTCTTTTTTTGACAGGTAAATTAATTAAACTGAGGAACACACAGTTTGAAACATCAAATCTTTAATGGAATAAAGATCTTACTGTCATATAAACAAGAAGACACCACTTGTAGGCAGCACTTGAAGACAGCACTCTCAAAGCTAAAAATTAACATGTCATGTTTTTTTTTTTTTATCTGCACAAAAAAACAAAGTGTTAAAATGATTGTGTGCAACACTATCTCTCAGCCGGAAACAGGGATTTGTGCTGGAAGCCTTTTCCCTTTGGTTTCAGTCTTTCAGTCTTGCTAAGCTAAGCTAACCCGGCTGCTGTAATATAAAACTACCCTTTTGTCTTGTAGCTTGTTTGCACTCGACGTCACTTCCCTCCGAGGCTGTTGTGCGAAATACAAACGGAGGGCAGGAATTGATTTTCTACTGTAGAAGCAGTCTAGCAAACTCTCATTATGCTGATGTTTTGTGTTGTTTATGGTTAATATATGATAACAGATAATGCCTGTGTGTGCAGTGACCACTTTGTCATAGGTAACTTGCCTTTTGTGGCTTTGTTTATGTAACTTTAGCTTATAGTTAACTATTCTTTTACTATGTAACACTGAAGTTTGGTTGTTTCTTTGATTTATTTGGATTTATTGGATTTATTGATTGGAGTTTGTACCTCTATAATTGAACAACAATAGAACAGAATAGAATAGACAATTGTTTATTAATCACAAAACAAAAACAAAAACTAAAAGCAACACCACTAACCCTTAGATCGCAGTTAACAGCTTAATGTTACACAAAGGACAGATTAACATGAATAAGAAAATAAATAAGACTTCTCCGTCTTCCTTTGCGTTGATCCGCGTCTTTAGAGGCGTTTCACATGACCTTTTAGAGTAGTTCACCTAGTAACGTAAAAAAATGTAACATCAGTGTTGAGAGAAACTGTGTTGAATGATTTTTTCCTCTTGTAATAGCGTCTAAGCTGGTGCAATACAGACCTTCCTCTATCTCTGCCATAGTTGCTGTTGACTTCCTGCCCTCAAGCTGAATTTCGTGTTTTATTAGATCCACATGACTGCAAACAAGCTATTGGAAGAAATACAATAAAAATGAAATGTTCTCCTGTCCCAGATGTAACAGTTCTCTGTGGTCTGTTTAGGGAAGAAATTTCCTCATAATGGCCTCAGGGGATTCTCAGTAAGCAGTAGGCATCTTGGCAACCTCTTGGTCCAGAAATGGGAGTGGAGAAAAGATTTCCACATTGAACCTAGCCCTGATGAGTCAGTCATCAGTTAGTACAGATTGTTATTCTCAGTTTTTATAATTTGTATCAATTGTAATGATGATGACACAACAGACTAGAGAGTGCCAAAGGGACATCTACTTCATCCAGCAAGAGAGTGACACCGTCAGCATGAGGACAGGATCTGTGAACAGAAGGCACAGCCATGATGGGACCATCAGTTCAGGGTCAGGATCAGCATCAGGACCAGGGCCCGTCAACCCCAACCATTTCCATCCGTACCGTCGACAGTTCAGCGATATAGCAGGCGCTACTGCAGGTTGCTTCCAACAGTCTTCGTTCAGCTGTGTGCAGGAGGTGTGCAGCCCTGACACTCATTCACACAGCTCGACCAGCGAGACGCCAACAGCCTGGGAGCAGTACAACGGCAGCATTCAGGTTTCTAGATTTATGGTACACTCATTTTATCCTCACCTATTACTAAAGTTTGTCCAATCCAAAACAAGTTGTTATCAGAAAGGTGACTTGAAAAATCGATAAAAAGGGCTTGAATTGATAGAGCAGCTGACCAGAAATGTGTACACTTCACTTTATTCCTCAACCTTCAGAGGATTTTCACCTGAATCCTGCTCTTATTGGTCTTATGGAGCTTTAAAGTGAATTTCAGCTTATTTTTTAGTTGTCCTGCAGATAACTGTTCTCATTTAGTTAACTGTCACTGCTCACATAGTGTGTGTGTTTAAACTTACGCAGCCTCTAACACCTCGTCCACACGTACATAGTTGTTTTTGGCAGCAGTGTGTGATTGCAACCTCACCGTACTGCAGCGTGTTGCATGCTTGCGGTGTTCACGCGCAGAGTTGTTACTGTGACGCTTTTGCAGGCCTGCCTGCTGTTATGAGTTCTGTGGCCTATTTCCACATTTATAAGCGCAAATCCACTCATTTGTGAAGTTGTGCAGCTCCTGCATTATAGCCACGTGGTCCTGGAAATTTTTCATATAAAATGCCTTCTATCTACAACTGTTTCTTTAGATGTGGAGATCATTTTTAAGTGTGGACAGGGATTTTTTTTTTTGTATACGGAGAAGGAAAACATGCGTTCCCAAAAATACCCATGGACGTGTGGGCGAGGTGTAAGTGTCCAGTTGAATATTGAGTTATTGCAGGTTTAAAGGTGTCAAATAAGTCAATTTTTTCATATTTCAGGCAGAAATCCATATGACAAATTGCACACTTGCACATGCTTAATACAAGTTGGCTTCTCTAAGCAATTCTTTTTATTTTCTAATTTTTTGCAGAGTTCGTACCAAGATGTACCAACTGTACCAGCAGAGTCCTCCTGTTTCATGTCTCAAAGCTATCCACCCTACAGCTCATCAAGCCCTCTACAGCAGGTGAGTGAGTGTGTCAGTTAAACCATTGAGGAACGCTGTAGATATGGATGAAATACTCAACTCAAGTGTCAGGGGCCTCTGGTCTTCACCTACAAAATGTCACTCAGATTAACACAAACTGACTAGGAAGAGACTCAAAATGACTACAAAAAGACAAAAACAGACCAAAAAGACATAAAATTACAACAAAGAGATGCAAAACAGCTGCAAAGATACACAAAGAGACTTACAGTGACCATAAAAAAGGGCAGAATAATCAGAGACACAAAATGACTACAAGAAATGCAAAGTAACTACAAAGTAACTAAAAAGAGATTTAAAATGAGTACAAAGAACCAAAAATTTACCGCAAATATCACAAAGCAACTACAAAGAAACTCAGAATTACTACAAAGAGACAGAGAGCGACTACAAAGAGATTTGAAATGACTGGAAAAGAGGCAACAAACAGAGACACTAAGAAACAACAAAAAGAAGCTAAACAGCTGATGTAGAAGAGGTGGTAGGGCCTTTTGCTTGTCTCTGCCCAGGGGCCGATTGTCTTGTAGTCAGCCCATTGCTGTAGATGATAGGATGTATGTAGTGATTTATTAAATAGGGGAGTGAGAGATACATAGGTTTACCTTTATGTTTTGAGGATATTACAATAATTTACACAAGCCAAGACAATACCACCTAATCTGGTTTAAAAGCAGTGGACAATACATATGACTCAACAGAAACAAATTTAAAGAAAATGGCAGAAATAGTACCTAAAAAAAAGACTTAGTATGTATTTTAGTGGGTTTTTTAGGGCATGATTTGTATGTATGTGTCCTCTACAGGTCCCATCCAGACTGTATCCTAATAATGATCAGTCCAATGGTTCAAAATATTCTCTCCAAAGTCCCTCCACTCAGTCACACCAGGAGAGCACTACACAGTCCCTCTTCCCCAAGCCCATTTACTCATACAGGTAACACTGCATCAACATATTTTTGCCAACATTTACATTTCTGTTTACTTAATTGATGTAGTCTTATTTAAAGCAACAACATGCAGAATTGTTTTGTGACTTCCATTCACTGAATATGGGTGGAGGTATGTTAAAATGTAAGTGCTTTGTTTTTGTTACATGTAACTATAAATAAATGCTAATGTAATAAATGTTTCCTTTGCGCTTGCAGCATCTTAATCTTCTTGGCGCTGAAGAACAGCAAAACAGGAAGCCTGCCAGTCAGTGAGATTTACAGCTTCATGACTGAACACTTCCCCTATTTTAAGGTACCACAATTAATGTTTTCGCTATTATATGCTGAACTTAACCAACTGAAAAAATATCAGGCTCATCAGGGGCAAAAGTAGGGCTGTGCAATATTAGGAAAATATGCAATAACATTACTGAATATTGGGATACTGCAGAGGTGAGAGTAAGTCGCCCATGAGCAAGTCACAAGCAAGTCCCAAGTTACTGTGGTGAGAATCAAGCAAGTAACAGGTCATACAAAATAGAAAAATTACAAATATTTAACCCATTCCCATCGCAAGTTGTTACATTTTGCCGCTTTGCAGTGGACTTCTGCATATACATATTATATTATGCTCTTGGTATTGCTAATTTCTATTTCCAGGATGCCACGAACATGATGTCAACACATAGCAGCCAACACATGCTGGCATGGATGGTTAGGATTTAAAGAAAAAGACACATCGTAAGGTGTAGGAAAAAAAAGTTAAAAAAAAATCCTGCCTGGATCTTTGTCAGGTCATTTAATCTGAGGAAGATCCAAGCAGGATTGAAACGTTGTCTTCAATAAACTTGTGTGGCATGGAGTAAGTGTGCAGGCGTTACCTTATTCCCTCATGTAAGTTGTTTTTTGATAGCCTTGCACCTACGCGATATGCATATAACTATCCTTTCAAGGTGTAGAAAAAAACATCACATTCAGTGGGGAAGTAAACACCAGACTCCTGCATGAAAGCCCAGGGTTTGTTGGACCCATCCACTGCCCCTCGCGTCAGACTTACAATAAGCTGTTACTGGCCATGTTTCCTACTGACACAACAGGTGCCGTCTGGCCATGTAATGATGCAGCAGGTGCTGTCTGGATGTCCACTGGCATAAAACACTATGACTGGTTCTGCTGCGTTGTCACCTTACACCATCTAGCAACGTTTCATGGGGACATGAAAGGGGGCTTTTGGCATCGCACTCAACGTCAAAGTGGCAGTACTTTACGGGTCCAGAATGAGAACTGGCTGAAATATTTTTAAGAAAAGTCATCTGTCCTCCAGTAAAAGTGAAGTCAAGTCTTTTACTAGTGTCAGTCAAGCAAGTCTGACCCGAGTCAAATCATGTGACTCAAGTCCCCCACCTCTGCATTAATGATATTAACTGTGATAAATCAACAGATATCAATGTGCACTCAGTTCTTGACAGTACCTGTGCTTGTAAAAAGTGATCTCACCTGTAGTCAAAATAATGCCAGTTGGCTGACGTGCTATTTTTTTAAGCACCAGTTCCTCTCTGACTTTGGTGTGCACTCATGCAAGTGATGCTGCAGCTTAAGTCTGATAAACCACTCACTAGCCTGCAGATTTTGACCAATCAGACGATGCCTAATGGTGATGGCTCTATTTGATTGGACAGAGAGTAAACAGCATGGTTCGTATCAGATAAAAGAGCGCTGTGGTTATTGCTAACTTTGCACTGGTGATAACAAAAAAAAAATATTATGTGGCACAAGCAGAACTGAAAATGTGGTTGTGAAGTACAACATTTTAACAACCCATACAAATTTCTGCTCCAGTAGTCTCTCTGGATCAAATGATAGTCTTCCTTTAGTAGATCATTTGCTGAAGGGTTTACACTCAGGTTCTTCAAGTGTTATCCTTTAAATAAAAGGCCTCCCAAGCCACATTTGTGTTGTGGCTGACAGTAAATACTCTCTAATGATAAATGACACACTGAAAAAATCAGTGTGCTAAACCTGCAGCTTGGAGGCCCTGAACCAGCTGGGTACTAACCTGTTGAGGCATGAGACTGGCACAGAGAGTTTAATGAAGAGATGGTCTGTATCTGTTTAAGAGGAATTTAAGAGGATGTGGCAAATACTGTCAGTAAATCAACACCAAGTAGATATCATAATTACTTGATACTGCTGAGAAAGTGCTTGGTAGATTAAAACACATGCCCCTGTGCTTTAATATTGATAAAGTGATGCAGCTGCAGGGTTAGACCTCCGATTGAACCCTGGGTCATCACAAATACTATACATTCTTCAAAGGATTTTAGATATCTACAAATCAAATTAGTTGAGACTCACCTCTGGAAAGAGCTCAAAGACTTGCTGCCATTCATATTCAAGAAGGCACCTTATATATGGCTGCCTTCCAAACAGCTGCCTGTAACATTAAGCACAGGCTGCAGGGCCAGAGAACTCATGTGGCAGAGGATACGTGGTATATACTGCAAAAGTTGTGTTTTTTGGGATACGTCTTTCTGAATGCTGTTTAGTATCTTTGAGTTCATTTCAGTTCAGTGGACTCTTGCTATGGAATGCAGATATTAAACACTGCAGACGGTGGAAAATGAATCCCTGTTTAATATCGCCTGCAGGGAAGGAGGGTGCTCTGGTTTCTGTGTATAGATTGCAGTCAATATAAAACAACATTTATAACATCTGACACATTGATACTAAAAAAAAAAGCATTGGGTGAGAGCTGTAGGGCCACATGAAGAAATGTAAGGGCAAGGGAAAATGGCATTAACCCTTAGAAACCTGAGATACAAGGAAATCATCTGAAAATGAGCAAAACACATAAACAAACAAACATACAAATAAACAAGAAAATGACCTGTAAAAGTGCTCAAAAATACATATATTTAAATCTCATATAATACATATATTTATCCTCATAAGACATAAGTGTAGTCTGGACATTTTCTCTAGTTTTTTGATTATCCAATAATTCCCCACTCTAGCTCTTCTTCAGGTAATTTTATTTCGTCTGAACCTTTTACTAATCTTTGCAATTTGTGGGCTATTTCCTGCCAATTTTCTCATTAGGTTTTTTAACATAATTTAAAGAAATTAAACCAAATTTCTCTGATTTGAGAGCTTTAAGTGCTTACAAAAGGCACCTGAAAACAGCACAAGAAAATTGATGTCGACACAGATGTAAAAGGGTTAAGATATAATTAATAGTGTAAAAACATAAGTGTGAAACAAGTTAAGAAAAAAAAAAGATTTACCTTCTGTGAAACTGTAGCACAATGATAGTAGCAGTGTTTCAGTACTCAAAACCGGTTTGGTCTCTGGACCACTTATGAAGGTCTCAGTCTTGTCTTGGACTCCACCAGACTCGGGATTATATTTCAAGACCGCTCAAGGCCACAACTGTGGGGATATCGCTAAACTGTCTGTGCAAAAAAGGAGTGTTTAATTAGAATGTTCAACTGATTTTAGTTCGTCATTGTTTGGTTTTATAACATCAGCTGCTTTAACCTTTTCCTCCCCGCATCTTCTGCATCCTTCCAATCGTCTGTTTTCAGTCAGCTCCTGATGGATGGAAGAACTCCGTGCGTCACAACCTCTCCCTGAACAAGTGCTTTGAGAAGGTGGAGAACAAAAATGGAAACTCATCCCGTAAAGGCTGTCTATGGGCTCTAAATCCAGCCAAGGTAGAAAAAATGCAGGAGGAACTGCACAAGTGGCGTCGCAAGGACCCCGTTAGTGTTCGTAGGAGCATGGCGAGGCCAGGTCGGTCCTTTAAATGTATTGAAAGATGTTAGTACCAAAGAATTTATATGAATTGAACAATATATGATTGTTTTGTATTTTAGTACATCTCTTTTGATTCAAACTTTATTTGATACACACTTTTTCTGCAGAAGACCTCGATCGTCTACTTGGAGAAAGACCAGACAGGCTCAGGTCTTTGCCACCTTACAGTAACCCAGCTTTATTATCCAGAGTGGCCCCTATCTATGGCGTTGCCTCATCATCTTACACCACAGCCCACCTTCAACCGCCCCGCCTCCCCATACAACGACCACAGTATGCCCATTTTCAACCTCAGCAGCCCTGCTACGTCCCCCCTGCTGCTGCACACCCCAGCAACTCATTTGCCCTGTACCCACCCTGTGGACGGCAGCCTGCAGCTGGCATCCCATCAGCCACTGGAAGTTTGCACTCCCCTATGGCTGGTAAGATACCACCTGTCAATGACGCCCTGCAAGCTGAGTACAGCTCGAGGAGCATGCAGGACTTGCTGTTGGAGGGAGATGCCAGCTATGACATTGACACGCTCAACCCCAGTCTGACTGACCTGCAGCTACAAGGTATGAGAGTTGGGTTGAGACAATAGTATGCAAAGGAAAGAAACAAGTACATTTTTACTGTGCAAAGAAACTAGAAGTGCCGTATAGAGGGTTACGATATTGCAAATTCTATTATCACAGGTGGAGCCCTCTTCTACCCTGAGTTGGTAATATTCTCCTTCAATCATTAGCACACATTTGGCTAACTTTATGCAAATTTCAGTGTAGGAATGTGTGCTCCTGATTGGAGGTCAGTATTACCCATAGAGTCCAGTAGAGGGCGAAGCTTGTGTGAGATAGATAAAGGACACATTCTTTATTCTTTATACAGGATCCCCATTAGTCGTTACCAGAGTCACAACTGTTTTTCCTGGGGTCCACAAAAAATGCAATAACAAGACAAGACATTTAATTATCACATCATAAATGCTTTACAACAACAACAAAATTAGGTCAAACTAAAGCAAGAGCTATCTCACATTCACAGTGTCACAAGGAGATCATCAAAGCAAACCAATAGAGCCCATATACTGGTAACATAGAAATACATGTAACTGTACAACACCCTGTTGTACAGTGAGGCAATACAGTTTATTCCTATCTGCCAACACTGGGCTGTGAAAAAGAAAGAGATTTTCTGGGGTATTGGTTGGAATGGCCTACTTGCAGCGTCCCTATATAACCCTATACCACAAATTAATACAAAAAATACAAGAATGTAAACTAAATTACTTTTAATGCATCCATACATCCATAGCTCAAAGTAAAATGTTTTAAAATTTACATCACAAAAAATATCAAGTGCAAACACTGTGAGAGTGTCAGTGAGAGACTGAGGAGCCATCATTACCACGAACACCTTCAATAGAAAGATCGGTAGGGATAATAGATGGTAGAAGGTAGATTTGTTAGTCATTTTTGAAACAAAGTTTAACCAAAGTTTAAAAAAAATAAATTACATTTGTCCTTAATCCTGCTACATCTTAGGAGTTGAGGGATGAGTTGATTAAAATCATCAGCTACTATGAAGATTCCATCTGGTTGTTTTACATGTTGCTGCTGATGGTATCATTCAGTTCCTGCAGTGCATTGTTCTTACGGCTCCCAACAAGGCTCACCCATTCAGTGCAACACCTTGATCAAGGATGTTAGGGGTTAACCATGTCTCTGTGAAGGAGCAGTCTCTGATCTCCCATTGCTGCGTGAGCCTCATTCACAACTCATCCACTTCATTCTCCTGCAACCGGACATTAGCCAGAAGAAGGCTCGGTACAGAAACAGCTCTCGTTCCATGTCGGGTCAGCCTCGCCCTGATGCCGGCTCTCCCCCCTCTCTTTGTCTGGTGCTTTTGGATGCAGGGCGACAGTCTACAGTAACAGTAATAACAACAAAGCAGTAATAACAACAAAGCAGTGCTATTGGCACCATCCCGAACTCGAGCTTGAACGTGCGTAGTGACGCAAAAGAGTGATGCACGGCACATCAGGCGTGGTCATTTGGTTGAGTTGCTAGGTACCATGGCAGATATCCTACAGTCTGGACATATCACAGAAACTGTGAAACACCCATTTGAGTCATATCTATATGAAATCTGGAGATTAGACAGAGAAATTTCCAATCGGGAGCAGGGCAGGAAAAAAGGTTAAAAATAGGGAGACTGCCACGTACATCGAGAGTATTGGCAGATATGGTTTGCCACAACATACATACACATCATCACACTCAGCTGGGGCACAGGAAGAGATGACACAACTCATCACGGTCAAATCAAAGTTTTGTTTACTCTGTGCCAACTAGCTTTTTTAAGTTCATAGAATGCTACTAGTTGCTTACATCATTTTGTAAGTAGGATGGCAAAATGTGGCATCATTTTGTTTTTGTACAAAGTCTGCATATTATTTTTCAAATTACGAAAATCTGTTGCTATGAGTTTTTATGCTGCTATTAGACCTCAGCAGGCATATTCATGTCAAAGAATCACAGGTGCAACCCCTGACATCAATGATGACTGTGTGCCATTTTTTCTTTATTTTCTAATACACCTTCTTCACAGCAGACATTTTGACTTTCCACAGCAGGAAAAGCTCAGGTGTTACTAATAACATTCACTCTGTTTTATTTAAGTGTTCCAGTAAGTTGTAACAGTGTAAGAGTGAGGCAAAAAACAGGACCCTGAAACTGAAGCAACTATTTCCTATATATTTCCCAGGTAACTTGTGGGAGGAGTTAAAGGAAGACAGTCTGGTGCCTGATCCCCATGTTACCACCACAATCCCATCCACTACCTCTGCCCAGCAGGACCACCACCACATGCAAACCAGCTGCCTGCAGGTCATGTCTCCTGTTGATCAGACATCAGAGGTGATCACTGTTGGTAGACAAAAGGCAGAATATGAGGACGAGAACACGGGCAGAACCTTTGAGCAGCGTGGCTGTTTGAATGGACTTCATCCTGTGGTTTATCCAGGGACAGAGAGTCTGACCGGATATCTGACCTGTTCTGCATCCCTTTCCTTAACGTAAAGACCTGACTGTTTGAGCTCTTTCACACTCCATTACCAAAAATATGCTATATTAACCTGAATAGGAAATATCATCACAAGCAGGTACATGCCAAAGTATTAGATTGATGGCGATTTAAACCATCAAATCAGACTCTGATCTATGACAAACTCTACGCAGCAACAAGTTACAAAACATTCACTGTTTGTCACCAACAAGATATACAAGATATATATATTATATGCTTTGTTTCTGTTTCAATATTTCTTTCCCACCATTTATTTATTTTTCAAGAGCTCCTTTTATATGTCATGATGAGTTAGCAAATACAAAATGTTTCATCAATGAAAACACTTTATACATTAAAATTGTAATTAAGTTCCTTCTTAAAAAAACTTTATTTGTGAATTTAGTTATTTATTTACTTGTACCGTCACACAGATTTAAAAATTTCATATGACATCCATGTGTTTTTAAACAATTAAAAATATTTTGTCATTTGTCATTTTTTAAGTTTTCATATCTATTGAAATACAATTAAAATTGTTGATGAGTTGATGACTTTGTTGATACATTAATATATCTGTACTTTACAGCTTTATATTTTACAGTGACTGGCTTTGCTGTGATATGGGCTCAGCATAAGAAAAGGTATTTACACTGATGTCCAATAACAATGTTGGAGGACGATGGGCGGTGTCATGGTTACAGTGTAGTAAGACTAAAGGAAGATGGCAGCAGAGACAATATGTGACATGCAGGTTGTTCAACATGAGGAATTATCCTCTGATGCAACAGTCACATAATCTACTTTCTGTTTGTATTTACAACACAGTATAGACCACCTGCAACAGGAATAAACTTTGTGTTGTTGAGTTTTGACACCTTATATAAAAGTATTGTCATGTCAACTGATGTTATTTTTGAGGAAATCTAGACTGGGTCCACTGGGAAAACCTTTTAAACACAAATTATTAACCCAAAAAAAGTATTTTAATGTCTTATAACATGTCTGAAAGTAATCTCTAATCAGTGATCTTAACATGTTAATATATTTGAGAAGATACCATTTAGATTTAAACCAAGGAGTGCTGCAGGAGCGATGTTTATTTGTTGGCCAGTATGGACGTTTTCATGCTATTGTTCCCTCTCCAAAATTTACATTTTTTGTTCAGTAAGATAATCCTCAGAATTGAACACCACTTCTATGATTTTTGAAACTTAAAGGCAATCGCCTGAAGGAAAAAGCCAACATTAGGCAATAAATAAACTACTCTGGAGTTGCATGACTTAATGTTGCTACTTCCATAAGACTGTAAAGCTGTGTTTAGTGTGATAGCAACCTGTAATCTCATTTAGCAACTTATTTTTAAAGATGTAAAGGCTTTAAAATGTATGAGTAGGGACATATTTTATGCGGTAGAACAAAATGTGAAGATCTCTAATGCTTGTGTTAACCACACACCTTATTTCAGACATCTAACCAAAAACCTACTCCAAAAACCTTTTGACTTAGAGACGAGAATGGGAGTGATAAAATGCTAACTAATTGCAGAGTTTTGGGACTCAATCCTGCACCACTCTATTGCATCAGGTAACACCACCAATAAAAAGAAATAAAGATGGTAGATTTAGTAGAGCACAATAATATTTTTCCTCATCTCTGGATTTATATTTACTTGGTTCTCATTCTATTTATTTTATCTATTCTGTTTGATAATTTATTATCTGCCTAACATGATTTTTACACTTCTATTTAATTTCTTTGTTTAGTATCATCCTCAGGTGGAAAAAAACAATGGATCTCAAGATTTCGAAAAAATCCCATATTTATTGCATTGATGGAATTTCCGCTGTCAAAACTTTACACACTTTTTCATTTTATACTTAAAACATTTATCATAATTAAAGTATACACAGTGTTCAGTACTACAGAGAACGTACTGGATATCAAAATTGTTATCTGACTTTTGGCTAATGTTCTGACACTTCAAAGTGGCTAGCTATTTCTTTAAAAAATACTCCTGAAGTAGTAGTACTACATGGAAACATACAACAAATGACACATTCACATAGACAAAGTACACATTTCTGTTTGTCGCTGAGATGACAAAATGAATCATTCTGATGTGTGCTACTAGAAATTTAAGAAAAATCAGGAGTAACAATATAATGAGCTTCCTATACAAACTATATAAATGTACATCCGAATGGATTATTAAACTTTGTTTAGGGTAACTTTATTTATCTCATTATGTCATGGTGTTTCTGGCTCCTTTTTCTCTTTGTATTATTAACTATCAAAACACACAAAATGTAAATGAATCTTCCTGATGATCAAGTGGAACCCACATACACAGACTGAAAACAACAGTATGTACAGACACTGCATGTGTTTGCTGCCCACACACTCTCTCACACACACTGATGCACACTGATGATAAAACTGGCAGAATTCGATGTTCCTGCAAAGAGGCAAAAGGGAGAAATCTATTGGTCTGGCAGCTGAATACCTGAATGGCAATGTATGGAGTTTTAACAGGAGTGAGTCAAGAGCATTTAATGCCAGTTAACTGTTTGTTAGTTCATCTGTTTCTGGTCCTGAAGTGGTGCATGGAAAATGTCTAGAACAGGGAGGAGTAAAGGGTGGACGGTGGTCTTCCTATGGTCCCCCACTGTAGGAATAGTCTGCCTTGTTGTGCATCACCAGCTTGTTGTCCACAAAGTAGAAGCTGTCAGACTGCGTTTCGTAAGGGTGCAGGATCATCTCACGCACTGAGAGCGAAAAGAGAACACACAACACTCATTATATCCTGTTAGATTTAATAAAACGTCTCTGTGTGGGAGTGTTTGTCTCTTGTGGTCAAGTATGATTATTGTGTGCAACACTCACTTATTTCCTCGGACAGTGCAGGGAACTCGTAGATGTGCTCGCATGTGTTCTTGCTGCTGGGCATGCAGAAGCCGAACTCGAAATCGAAACTCTTGAGCAGCTGATCACGGAAGTAGTGTCTCTCAATCATGCGGAAGTTGTTGATGGGTGTGTCCCCCACTGTGAACTCCACTCTGCAGAGACACAGGGAGCAAACTAAGTCACCTATTTTGAGAGATTTTTTAATTTTTTAAAATTTTGTTTTGATGCATCAATCAGACAAATCAGTTAAGCCTCATGCAGCAACTTTTAACACATCCTGCAAACCAGTCAACAAAGATAATTCCAGCTTGTTTACACAGTAGTAGCTTATTTGCTATACTTGTATGCACTTGTATCACTTTTCTTGTTGTATTTTGTGGATTTTTATGAATGGTGCAAAATAATTGCACTTTTAACTTCATGGCTTGGGTAGTCACCTAATATTCCATGCTTTCTTTCTTGTATGTTGTATATTGCCATGGTAAAGCACTTTGTGACATATATCTGTGAAAAGCACTATATAAATAAATGTAACTTAATTACTTTCTGACAAATTGTCATTACAACAGAGTCCATCATGGCAAGAAAATCGAACAATCAGGCGATCAAACAGGTAGTAAATAAGCCAACAGTTGATCCAGATAATTTTAAGACTTAATTTGGAAGTAAAATCGAAAACCCACATTCAAAGATGCAATGTTGACCAAAAATCATCATTGCACAGGAGAACTTTAAGAGCACAGAAGAGCAGGTTGCCTATTTTAAGTTATTTTTGTCATCTCACAGATGACTACTTCCTGTCCAGAACAACATTTGGTCAGTGCAAACCCAACCTTTAAGTGCAACAGTTGTGTAGGAGCCATTTTTGTTTATATTAATATTCAATAACTGAGCACAAACCGTTTTTGATCCATGCCATAGTTCATGTAAATGTTAAGGTGAGAAGTAGATTTTTCCTTTCTTTTTTTTGTAAATGCTTTTATTTTGAAGCCTTGCCCGAGCTACGGCCGTGAGATAATTAGGATGGTGCCCCGGCTGTAGTTAGTCAGCCCAGATAGACGCCAGCATACACTTTTCCAACCGCTTATGTTTGTTTTAAGTGCATCAGGTATCTCCAGAATGGACCGTGAAAATCAACCTGCAACAAGCAACATTTCGACACGGTAAATAACGCAACTCAACACTCATCTGTCTATTGTTTCATGTGGAAAGCGGGTTTAAACCTCTGCTGGGCGGCTACATGTGGAAACCAGAAACCATTAAAACGCGCTCTGCAACACGTCCCGATACCTAAAAGACAGAATTACTTCCAAAACACTCCCTAGTCATCTCTCCCTTCATGCAGGGTAATCAGCTATATCTGTACTTATATTTATTTCATTTGGGTGTTTTTCTGTGAATATCTAAACTTATTGAGGATTAATAATGCATTTGTTGGCGTTGAACACGTTGTTGTTTCTGATTGTGTGCACACACTTCATTGATTGCACCTGCCCCACAATTTTCCAGTGCTGCTGTGATTGCCAGTACCTGACTCCAGCCTAAGTGTAGGCTATCTGTGAGCTTTATTTACATGCCTGATGACACTGTTAAAAGGTGTAGGTGCTAAGCCCATTTAATCTTGTTTTTTTTTTTTTAATTTTTGCAAAACAGTGTGCACTGGTATTGTTTGGTTATGACTTATTGATCACAAAGCGAAGTGACAACATAAACGGCTGTTTTGGGGGCAAATGTTTCCGCAGACTGCGGTGCTCTGCTCTGCTTTTGTTCATCTTTGGAATGTAAAAGGTCTGCTGTTTGGTCTGACAGTGGCAGTGGCAAATTAGCAATGGAAATATAAAAAAATCAAATTTAAACTAACCTAGGAGATTGTTTACCACCCCCTTTATGACTGGCTATCTACCCAGTCAGTTTGAGCTGTTTGACCAGTAAAATGAATTTTTGTTTATAAGCTGCGATTCAGTCTTAAACCTGAGAGGCCGTAATGTGCCAGAGTAATGTCTAGTCTGTCTTTTGTAGGAAAAATGTCTTTATTAAAGTATGGAGGTGTTATTTTACATTTATGTGGCATCATTTAGTTTTGCTGTGATTAGTATGTCTATTTATCTTTTAAACTTAACTACAAACAGGAATGTAAGACACTGCAATATTTGTAATCAAAGTAGATATGGGTAGTGGAGAAAGAAAAAGTTTAATTATGCCGACTGATGTGCAGCAGCACTCGTACTTAATGCCAGCCCTGCATATGTCAGTGCTCTACTCGGGCCACCCCAGTAAAAAAAAAAATAAGTAAAAAATCTGCCACTGTTATTACAGATACCTCTGATGTCATTTTTGTGACGTTATTGGATTAGATAGGTAAGAATGAAGGTCAAAACTATCAAAATAAAAGTTGTTAATATAAACAGAATCCTCCTTTAAATTGGCCTTTCATAACAACAACAAACATATATCTATTCTGAGGTGCTATGCTAAATAAAAGCATAAAACCCTGACCACATTGTGCACCAAACACTTTAATATACATTGAGCCGTTTCATTCAGCCTGTAGTATATGGATGAGTCAGCTGTTGGTTGGATTGAAATCGGCAGTCAGTCACAGAGTAGGAGTCTGATGATGATGATGATGATGATGATGAAAACAACTCAGGACCACTGACAGCTACTCGGTGCCTGACTCAGCAGGTGGGCTCAGCCGCTCTGTGTGTTCACACTCATCAGCGTCAGCCTGCCGACCCACACTGACGCCCACTCACCTCCCACATCCGGTATGTGTCTTCTGTCAGTGCATCAGTGCTGACATTATTGCATCATGCAGCTTTTTTGGACGCATCTCTCTCTCTGAGTCTTCAAATACACCCTGAATGTTAACTTACGTGGCTCCAACCTGCCGCAACTGCAGGAAGGCTGGGGTAAACTGGTATCGGACAAAACGGCCGGCGTTAGGGTCACAGTGCTTCCTGCCTCCAGCTAAAGAAGAGACATTTAAAAGAGTTAGAACTACAGCTCACATATTAAAATATCAGTGAAAACATTGTCTATACTTGCTTATCCTCTGCAGGGTCAGAGAAACGAAAAAAAAAATCATACAATAAAATCTGTCAAGTAACATACAGGAGGTGGGACCAAACCATTGATTAGCAAGTCACAAGTACGTCCAAAGTATTTGTATTCAAGTCCCAAGTTGTAGACTTTTAAGAACAGAGGGATAATATATGAAATATACAAACGCTTTTAAAAATTGTACTTACTGTTAAAACAAGTTTGTTGGAAGTTGTTGTGTTTAAGTACAAACGGAGTCTTTTTTTGATATTGTCAAATGGAGTCGAAGGGCCCAGACTATGAAGGCCAACTGTTTGTCGCTTCATGTCATTTGTGTCTTTGTTAATTTGTTGTTAATTTGCAGACACCACAAAGACTACAAGCAATGGCCAATTTGCATGCACGTTCTTGGCCTGCATGAGAGGAAATAACTTTTCGTACCAGCAGGCAGGAGTAGTGTGTGATTGCCATTCAAAAAGGGAAACTGGAAGACTGACAGGATGGATTTGAGATGTTAGTCAGCCAGTTAGCACATCAACACAACCCAGTCTTAAAAGAAGAAATGTTATTTATTGTGCGCTGGAGAAAAATTACTCAAACCGTTTCTGCTAAAGAGCTCAATGGCTTGAAAACTAACCTAATATAACAACTTTTGAAGTTTTCTTTTCTCCTGCACTGAACTGAACTGCCAATCAGAATGATTTCATTCACTGACAGACTCTGCCAGCTGTGACGCTTGTTCAACATGCTGAATCCACCGAAAAAAAAAAAGCCGACAAGAACCGATTAGTTTTGACGGAGCGGGACACACTGCAAAAACTAGGGCGACAGGTTAATTGACAGTTTGGTGTGTCAGTGCCCTTAAGTCATCAAATTTGTAACTCAAGCCCAAGTCACGTGACTGAAGTCCCCACCTCCGTAAACACCCTTGTACATTGTGTACAATAAAGTAAAAAGCAAGTAGCTCACATCACAAAACCAACACCAAGTCAAACACGGACTTAAACTCAGCCTCCAAAACATATTCAGAAGTTTGTGGCTCTGTTGTCTGATCAGTTATGTCGTCTCTGAGGTTTGGAGCTGACCTGGTGTTGGAGGTTTAGTAATCTCAAACAGGACCGTCCCCGTTTCCATGTCCCGGATCTTAAACCTGGTGAAGTCGATCATGTGGACATTTTCCTCTGGAGAACAAAGATAATCTGAAAGACAGAGAGAAAACACACTTTAGGCTATATTCTCATCTAGATACTACCAGCAGTCTTTTTCTGATCCATCCGTGTTTTCACAGTGAATGACGCAAACCTTTCATGTCAGGGCAGCAAGCTGTTAGTTAATGAGAAACTGTCATTTCTGTAGTTCTCTGCCAAGATACTGTGAAATCTGTTGTTGTGGTCAAGTCTGAACTGATCTCATTCTCAAGCCTGTTCTGTGCTGAACACTTTGTCCTAACCCTTTTTTTTTTTGGATGCTCAGTACTGTATCCTCACAATTATGCCAAGGATGCTATGACACCAACAATTAGTCCACACCCTGCCCGACAGGTTCTGTGCTGCAGAGACAAATTACGCAGTCCATGAAGCCGTACAGTACAATGTACAAAGAAACACTCTAAAGCCCTCTGGTGTGTCTGTATAACATTTTCATAATTTGCGCCACATAAATCAGTACATACATTTAAAAAAATAGACAAGCTAAGTCAAGTAAGTTTTATATATGTAGCTCAAAATTATTAGTTGCGAATTTGCTTTACTATCTTTACAACACACAACACCTTCTAGCCATAAATCATAAAATTGGAATAAGAAAAAAGGAGGGATTCCTCTTGCAGGATGGACAGAAATAATGCTGTTTATATCATCCCACACAGTGCATGCACTGTATCTCAATGTGATTCAGTATCTCTGTTGTGCTTTCTTCTTATAATGCTGTTAACCAATTGGAGTGAATCAGCTTGTTTCAAAAGAACAAGTCTGCAAGTTTTAAACTGCAAAGCATCTCATAAAACAACATCTATTCATGCAGTGTTAGCCTGTCTAATTTCACTGAGCCGGAATACATTTTAACATTTCGTTAAAGTACTTTACACATAACAGAACAAGAACAGGGGACATGACATTTTCATAATTAAGTTTTATATAACTCATAGTATTACCTCCTACATGTACCAGTATGATATTTTGTTTTATGGATGGGAGCCCTGCTTGCAAGCTTGCTTGAATAATGTTTCTTTTCTCTTTTTTTCTCTATTGATTTTTTAGTGTTTGCATATGGTCATTTTTATGCTTTTAAGTACCACTTGCTTTATGACTCTAATGTATGTTATGTCTAGGGATTTTGTTTTATTCTTTATTTATTTGGAATACTTGTTTGAGAATGAGATGAAGTACTGAAGGGTAAATTCAGTTTTTTTCAACCTAAGTTCATGATTTGTATCTAATGGGAACAACAATTTTTTAAAACTGGTTCACTATTGAGCTGCGAATCAGGCTGCAATGTAATCACTTGGGGCCATTTTGTACCATCAATTTATTTCCACTAAATGTGCTTCTTCAATGCTGCTGACAGGGTCAGATTACGTTTTTGGAGTCTCACAAATTATTGTCATGCTCCGCAAAGAGACTTTTGTCTATAACCATTTGAGGTTATCTTATAAGTTTCTGATATTAGTGATCTACCTTGTGTTTTCTCCTGATTCGTTTGTGCATCAAGAAGATTTTGTGGCTTTTGGATTTTGCGTGAGTTTCTATTTCACTCATTCATTTATTCATGTTTGTTTCCTGTTTTATTTTGTAGTCACTCTTCTCATGTCTTGTTTTACTTTCTGTCTTTGTGTTTTTCCCACCTGTGTATTTCTCTACTCCTCCTCAATTACCCTCACCTGTCCCTCATTATCCTTCCTGTATTTAGTCTGTGAGTTCCCTCCTCTCAGGGCCAATTCGTTTTCGTACCCCGTGTGAGCGTTCCAACCTGTTTACTTTTGTGTGTGTGTTTCTGGTTTTTGGATTTTTTGGTCTTCTGATCGTGTTTTTGTCATCTCCCTGTTAGATTAGTTTGCTTTGCCTTTACTTGGCAGAGGGGGTTCGATACACGGGAGTATCGAACCCCCTCTGCCAAGTAAAGGCTGCGACTTTTATCCAGCGTTTGTGTACGTGTTGAGCATTTGGGTCAAGTTCCTATATTTACAACCTTGACACTTCTGAAAAGTGTCCCTACAGAGACAATTTTATTAAGGAGTAAAATCCTTTTTGTTTAGCCAGGAACAGACTGAAATCACCATCTCCAAATTCAACAGACTCAATTTAAGTAAACAGTCATTTTATCATCATAAAACACACTTCATTCAAAGTCGAAAGAAACAAAATACAGCTCAGAATAACCATCTTAATTGATCTTTCTGCTGTTCCAACAATCACTAACTCTGGTTTGGTTGAAAAAAAATACTGAATTCTCCAAGATACATATGAAAAATATACTTTTTCAAGAGCTGATCCCCCCTATACCCATTGGACACTTTTGACACCAAAAACATGGTAAACTGGGTTCCAGGTTGAAAAAATATTGAATTTATCCTTTAAATCTTTAATCTTGAAAGGCATACAAGTCAAATGTATAGTTTTATGGACACCATAGAAATTATTTAACAACAACAAATACAACACACACCTCACAATTATACTATTTCTGACTCAACATTGTAGTTTCTTTTCACATTCACAGTCATTACTTCCAAGAGGTTTTTGTTTGCACTGAACAGCAGGATATTTAAGTTAACCATAAACAAGCCCCCTGGAAGACAAAAACTCTGAAGTACCCATAGCAGGGTGAAAGATTTGGTCATACTGGCACTGTGCGTGTGTGTGCACGCGTGTGTGAGCATGTGTGAGCGTGTGAGACACTCCCCTCCCAACGGAGCTGGATTAGACCTAAGAGGCTTATTGTGTTTTACCATCACATGGACCGGCTGGTTTGGACACACACACACACACACACACACACACACACACACACACACACACACACACACACACACACACACCTACCATCTCATTAGGGTTATGGCAGGGACAGTTATTATTAGTAGTCTATGTTGCATAAGAGTTGAAGGGTCTTCCTTACTGAAGACTTCGGCGTTTTCAAAACAACAGTAAGGTGCAAGGACAAAGGTCAAAATAATCAAAATAATATAGACACACACATGATATGGTTCAGGTATTTGTGCACATGTGTCTGCACATACACAAACTCACACTGCTACATCCCTTCTGTTTGTGAGGGTTAGAGAGCAGATGGGCCACACAGGCCTTAGCCACCTGCTTGGAGATATTTATAGACCTCTTCATAAAGTACAGTACACTGTACCTGACACCTTGTTTAAAAATGTCCTTCTTGTGAAATAGGACTCTTTAGAGCTTATTGTGGATTGCGTATTTTGGACGCTGATGTAAATTACAGATTCCATGTGACATAACCAAAGAGCTTTCCCTAATTAATTAAAATCTGCAAGTTGCATTGCAAAGATTTGGTAATATTTGGTGTCTCTCTTCTTAAATTACGACATCTTACCAAGAATCTATGGATCAGGGGCACATATTTTCTATCTATTCATTATTCTGTGGGACATGAAACACAGTAAACTTGTTTACGTAGGCTAATTACATATTAGAAATATATGCACTGCATTGTGAGCTAGACAATGTCATAGATGCACACACAAACATTTTTACACAAGTACTGACACATACTGTATATCCTGGTGAAATGTTGATTACAGCGTTTAAGTAATGGCTTTAACAGCTACATTAAGCACAGAAAACTCTTTTTAAAACTCTTTAATTTGTATGTTATATTTTATATCTGGAGTGAGTGAAGAACATTGTCAGCTTCCTGACTTGTTTAATCATAATTTTCACTGATGCAAAATACTGCTTTAACTTTGACATGCAACCCCCCTGACTCCCCTAACTTATATCTAAATATATTCAATATCCCCAGTAATTAACAATTAATAAACTTGTGTCACATCATCGTCAAAAACTAATGGACAAATTAGAAAGGACAAATATATAATCAATAAGAATTGCACTGTATTAACGCATGCATTTGTGTGAAAATTCATGTATACCTCGCATGAATATGTATATTTATGCATATGCATGTAGTTTGTTTACATTTGCAGCTGCTGCATCTGCATTGCAGAGTGCACTGGGTTTGTCTCTGGTGATAATTTCCTGTTAACATATACAGATGCGAGTGGAGTGTTTCCATGGTAAACATCACAAGACTGGTCGAGACGTTGCCATGTAAAGCTGCTCTGGCTAGAAAACGCAAAGTCTCTTTATATTGCCTTCCAGACTTCAGTAAGAGGGTTAGAGAGCTGGTGTTTGATGCAGTGCCCTTTAGTGCCAGTTCATTTGATGTACGGTGCTTATCTGCGCCGAGAATATTACTATAAGCCTACTGTTAGTCTGGGATTGTGTTGCTTCTAAAGCAACAGCAAGAAAACATTTTCACACACTATTTATAGTTCTTGCATGCAACATTGCCTGAAAGTAATCATTGTTGAGAGTAAGTCTGAGATGAATTCAGATCATCTTGACTAGAAGACAAACTCTGAACAATCATAAACTGGACCAAATACTGTTATGTAATACTGTGAAGTTAAAAATCAATTACATTGAAAATATTTACATTTGTAACATGATTTTTACCCAGCAATGCTATAATATGACGGTAGATGAGTGCTGTCAGAGAGGAAAGTGTACGTTTTTTTTTTTTTTTTTCTCAGTATGCTAAGTTTAATCCAAACTACATCACATAATTTGATGATTTCGGCAATTGATGTCATACTTCTATATTGATGTTCGTCCCTGTGTTATACTAACGACAAAATGAAGTGAGCCCTTTTAAGGCCTTAATTGCTGGTTATCAGCCTCATGGTCTAGAAAGTCAAGTCAATTTTATTTAAAGCCCATTATCACAAATCAGTGAGCTTTACAGCATATGACATCCCTCTGACCTTAGACCCTCACATGTACTAAGGAAAAAGCCCCCCAAAAAAACCCTGTAATGGGGGGAAAAATGGTAGAAACCTCAGGAAGAGTGACTGAGCAGGGATCCCTCTTTCAGGACCGACAGACATGCAATGGATTTCATAAATAACAATTCAGTTACAATAATGATATAAAAGACAGAGAAAGAGAGAAAAAGAAAAAGAGAGAGAGGAAGCTATTATCAGCCCATTAAATGGCCATCATCAGTGGTTATCAGGAGCATACATTTTAGGTACTATGGCCCTACTCTACCTCCTACATTTTTTATATTGTTGAGCCCATTTCAGGCCAAAGATATGTGGTGAGATAAAACTGTGTTATGATGGTGTAATCTGCGACCTAACTTGCCAAGTCGCCAGTGATTGGTTTGAGAGCATAAGACACATCAGCTGTAAGGTGTTCGACTGCCCGTCGCCTCCTCAGCTCTGGTTGTTTTGTTTTTACCATTTCACATACTTAACTTATGTCATAATACACTCTGTAACAAACATACTTATTTTAACCCAAACATTCCCTGAATTTAACCTTGTAGTTATGGCAACTAAACCTAACGAATGTAAAACGGAAATCTAACAAAACTGCAACTATTTTACAGCATTGATGTGTATCCTCTGGACTACTAAACTGCCCAGTCTGAGGCATTTTGATGATTGTGATAACAACTGGCAACGACAATTTAATCTACTGTGCGAATGTCAATTTAAAGATTGCATCAGAATCACTGTATGCGATATACTGTAGTTTTCCTTAACATATTTGTCTGTTTATGGAATAAACAATAACAACAACAAAACATCTTCACCATATTATCAAGTATTTTATTGTTTTATCTTGTTTGAACACTTAATCTTTTCCCTCATGCATAGTCCAGTAAGAACTGAAGTAAGGAAGAGTTAGAAAAGAGCTATTCTAAAGGATAAAAAAGTGTCTTCCACTAAATTAATAATTTCTGACAAAAATGTCACTTAATTGAGAATCTATTGGCAGAGCACTCCGCATGCATCTTGTAGCTGTCACTGAGCAGCTCTCTTTGCGGGCAGATGACCGATAGATGCGTTTTGTGAATCAGAGATGGCTACTTGCCAGAATTTGCTGAAAAAGACAGATGGAGCATTTCATCTGATAGCTCAGACGATGAGGTCACTTTTACCCAGTCCTGTGCAAGTGTTCACACATAACCATGTCACTCCCACAGTCGTATTAAACCCAGAGCACGTTACCAAATAGAGATTGTATAGCCTCTGCACATGGAGCAGATTGACTGTTGACGACTCACTGTGCCGTCTTTTAGAAGTTTAATAAAAATCTTTGCAGATGCTCACTGTTTTGTAACAACAAAATGAAGTGTGAGCTGTGGGAAGAGAAAAGGAACACATTGCACACATTGAATGATGAGAGTCATTTTTGGTATGTGAGAGACAGAGAGGGGATAGAGGATGTTTAATCTTGTTTATGATGAATGTGGCCTCTTCTGTAGACAGACGTTTGTCACAGTCTGTTTTATGATGAGCCAGGGTCTTGTTTCACAGTTATAGCAGATGTCTAGGTTTGCATTTGAGAATATTTAGGATCATTACATGATACATTTTGTATTTTGCACAAAACATTTTGATTTGTCAAGGTGTAGATGGATTTCAAAGATGTTTCTGAAAACATGTTGCTGTGACAAATCCACTCACCAGCAATGTGGTGCCTGAGAGTAAGGAAATTAAATTTAATCCTGATGTGGGCTTAAAGTATAAATGATGTTCACAGCACCCTTAAACAACACAATAATGTGCAGGTCTGTCTAGAACAAATGACAGAACTTACTATGGATTTTTTTTTTGTTGTTGTAAAAAATCACCATAGCGATACCCAGTGGGCATGAATACTTCCCTTTTAAACTAAAACAAACAATCAAACACAAGTTTCTGAGTTTATTCTACAGTGTGCAACTCGCAGAAAATTTAAAGTAATGTTTTACTTAGCCCAAGAAAACAATGTGGGTCCGTTTTGTGAACTGTATGGGTTTTTTTTTTTTTTTTTTTTTTGCTGCGATTCTGGGAAACTGAATGCCACTGGGAAATTGAAGCAAGGTTGAACTGCTTTTTTGGGGGCCTGAGTTAACTCCACCCTCTTGTCCAAAAATTGTCACCCCCAGCTCCAAAACAACAAGAAGCCAACTGCCAAAATGCCATACTTGTGGCTTAAAAATGGGAGTCCACAGACCAATGGCTGACGTTATGTTGGCTAAGTCCATTATCTTTTTTACAGTGTATGGTTTCAGTACAACTGGTCCCAGTGATGTAGTAAAAAAGGAAAACCATACTCTCGTCATTCTGCTAACAGAAAAATATCCTCTTGGAAGTAAATAATCACAGCTTTAACTGTGCATCTAAACAAAGACAAACTATTAAAATTACTATAAAACTGAATGCAAAAAATCAGTTAGTTACTATCTCACATGAATTACCTTGTCTTGTAAAGCATGATATTGGTAAACATGTTCACACCTCATTTTATTTTTCCTTATGTCTTTCTCTGACACACACGCACACACACACAAAGTGCTCCACTTCACTTCCTTCAACACCATCACCTAGCAACGCTCCTTCTGATAGTGTGCCAGCTCGATTAGCCTGTCTTTTTCCTTCCCCTCATCCACCTGGCTGCTCCGCAACAACAAGGTGCAGCAGCAAATCAAAGAAGAGTATCGCAGGTTAGGCATCAGTGGTATGCAAATGCAATGCTTCATGTCTGGTAAAGGTATATGTCTGAGGCCTCCTCCTATAGACAGAGGGCCTCCTTTTGCCTGATTTCATAGGCTTGAGGCACAAAGAGGAATCAGGACGCGCAGATCTGATGGAGAATATTAAGAGGCTGCATGTCAACAGTGGCTTCAATAACAATATGGCATGATAGATTATAATATGCTTTTATCATGTCATGAACTCTCAGAATAGCTGATTTCTTATTGTGATTTCCATGTATCTAATGTCATGTTTTTAGCCTTACAAAGGATTTTACTGTGTGGTTTTTAAAGCACATTAGTCATAGAACCAAAGACCGACAGCAGATTCTTGTTAAACATAATAATTTTCACTCTACTGGAGTACAAAGTCAGTTCAGTCTTGAAAAGATCCCTCTGGCAGCAGCCCCTCTAAAGTGTGTAAATTTAGCACCAAGTCTTGAGTCATGCTGTGTTCCTGTGTTCAGATACACAGTGCCTGTCTGACACCAAAGTGGCATTCATAAAGAGCAAGCGAGCTGCCACTTATAGCTCCTTAATCCCCAAGATTAGCCTGGAGTTACAGACTTTCAGCCACAGGGATTGACTTCACATGCCTTATTCTTTCCATTTGACCCTGTGCTCTCCGATCAATGCCGAAACTGCATGTTGAATTAATCCCGCAACATGAGGAAGAACAATGCAGACATGATTACTTGTCTTCACATTTAAAAAAAAAAAATCTATAGCCAAATACAGCTAGTCACATTAGCATTACACCTCAGTGTTCACATCGTGATGTACAGTGCACCTGTGCATGGCAAGCTGTTTCATGTCTCGGTTAACAGCACCTGTAGGCAAAATGGCAAACGTTGAGGTTCGTGGAGAGGTTGCATTCTGAGCAGCTGAATGCAGATGAGATTCTTTTCCTCTTATCTTTCACCGACCTGCTTCACTGAGCGGAAAGAAATAATTCTTCTGTGAGAGGATTTTATGAGGACATATATAATATAATGCTCTAAACTCACTGAATCACGAAAATGAAAATAAGACATAGTTTGACATTTTGGGAAAAGCTTATTTCTGTACGATAGATATGAAGCTGCAGCCAGAAAACTGTTATCTTTGCAGAGCATAAAGACTGGAAACAGTGAAACAGGCCTCTCCTAAATAATGTTATGTTGGGCTGCATTTCTTGTATAAAAGGTGCCATACAAATAAAGTTTGTTATTATTATTATTAAACAAATGAGACAACAGCTTTTGAGATTCTGTAAGGCCAATTTTGTACACTTTGCAAGCTGTTTCCAGTTTTTGTGGTAAGCCAAAATAACTATCTAGCTTCATAGTTTACACACACACAAGAAATTTAATCTCTATTATCTAACTCTTAGCAAGAATGCAAGTGATTGAATCACCCAAGCTAGCCTGGCTTCAATCTTGCAAACAAGCATCAGTATTGAGTGAGATAGCAGGCTGCATGTTTACACCTTTGATTTACATCCAATAAAAAGTGCTTACTCTCTGATCCATATAGAAATAGGCATTTTTGTTTAACCAGAAACAGCCCCCAAATTATTGCCAGACCCACCAGACTCCCTTTAAATAGACAGTAATTTTAGCGTTTATAGAGGCAACATATTTTCGCATCTAACTGGGTGAATTAATGGTTTATTTAAACCAAACCACAGTTGGTGATTGTTGGAAAAGTGTAAAGACAAACCAAGATAACTTTTGTGAGTTCAACCTTGTTTCTGTTGACTTTGAATGAAGTTTATTTTACTTCAAGTAGCAACCCTTTTGTATAACAGCTTATTTAAAGCAACTACAGCATTTCAGCTGCTCCAGTTTCTCTCTTTGTGCACAGCCACGAACCCAAAAGAAAGCAAAGTTAATTATTTAAAGTAATACATTCAAAGATTTTCATATAAATACATGTATGAAAAGTCAATATATCATCAAATGAGGTAACACAATAGTGATTAAGCCTATGGTACAAATGAAAGAATTGCAATATTTATATATTTGCAGTATTTTAAACTAGGTGTCAAAGTTGAAGGAGAAAAAATATTGTATTAAGTTACTGTTAATGCAAATCTATTGCCTCAGTTTTAAATGAAAAGGATTGACAATGAAGACTTGTATATATTTTGATCCATTTTGTACTAATTGAATTGTACTGAGTGTTGAATGATTCTAGATAATCAGTAAGAAAGAATCAGGAAAAAAAATTTGATTTGCAAAAAATGAGATGACAATTAGCACTACTGGTGTTGTTCATCAAAAATACATCTTCAAAATAAGACAATGGTCATGTTCTGCATTTTCTGACAGCTGATCAGTTTGGAATATTGCCGATAGTAATTCAACAAGAAGGACCAGCCACAGTGAGCTGTTAAGGCCCAGACGCACCGTACCGACATCAAAGAAATAGTGGTGGTGATGACAGACTGCTGCTGTCTCTGTCAAAAAGTTGCACCTAAACACATTGCCAAGACTACAGCCAACAACCAAATAGAACATATGTTCTGCAACCACATAAGAGGAAATAACTCTCTGAACCAGCAGGCGGTGATAGTCTGTATTAGTCATTTACCATAAGAAACTACAGGTGTCACTTAATCAACCAAGATTCAGTCTTAGTTGCCTGTTGGCTGAGATGCTGTAATAATCATTTGCAAGGCATTGAAAATCTTGTCAATGGGAACATTGGACCGTGAAGAAATGCATGCTGCAAGCTCTTTGTATTTCTAATTTCCATTGAAAATTAACATTTTTACTTAAGCATAGACAAAAATTTTAGGACCATTCACCTCCTATTAGTACATAGAGGGTCCTCTTTGCAAGTCGGTCTGAGCTGATATGATTTTTAAACTGGAAAGAATCGAGGTAGCTAAATAAATATGGAAAGTGTCAACACATATTTCCCTTTTTGTCAATTGATGCACACAGATGTAAGCGTGCGACTTTAACACAGAGCTCTAGCCAGGAATATCAGCACCAGCCAGATATTGGTATTGATCTATTACCATATCAAATGCTGTAGGACAATACAGTCTTACACAATGCACCTTCAGCATATTAACATTTGTTATATTGAGTTAATCTGATCGCAAGTGTGCCAACAACTGTCTGATTCAAAGAGTAAGATCAAGCAAGTAAAAGGCAGTTCATGAGATTCTGCTGATTGCTGATGTTGATGAAACAAGCTGTCTCTCTCCATGTCAAATCACTCTGAAAGAGTAACCTTGTGACAGCTGTGCATGAGTGATTAAGAACCGGCTGCACCAATCAATTTTAATTAAAGCTGTATCCATTGTGTTGGCAGACATCACAGAGTGGAAATGCCGCCCGACGTAGATAAAGCACTGCTCTGTGTCCCAGAGTTATCAAGGCCAAAAAATTGATCACCCATTAGTGTAAAAAGAACCAAGCTGTTCTGAGTAAATCATCTGGATGAGGCAAAATTACATACCAATGTAGATTCTTTTGAGGCAAGAATACCCACAGTGCAACAGAGGATAAAGTTTGGTGGTGCTCCTACATCCTATTACATAATAGTTCCAATTTTGTTTTTACTTTTTGTGGGTCTCTTTCTTCTAATTTGAAATGTACTCACTTTTATGGTAAAGAAATTGTAATGGGATTTAGCATTTTTTTCATCCAACAATTATGTAGCTTTTGAAACTGACAATCTAACAAGCACGTCCACTTCACTCAGTATGTGGTGGGATTCAAGCTCTTTTTCCACTTTACATACTACTACTGACATTTCTTTTCATGTGTACAACTGAGTGAAGTGCAATGAATGCCCCTGTCAAGCAAAGTGTGCACTATGATTATGCTGTTACATTTATGTTGTTAGTCGCACAATAGAACATACTCAAAAGCGCATTATATTAGTTCACATGCACAAATTAACTGCCACTTGAACGTTATAAGTCCTCGCAAACCAATGCGACTAATGACACAAATGTGATGCCATGTAGTCAGCCTTTGACGGCTTCTTATGGCCAATTCAGCACGTCGAATCAGCATTGGAGCCGGTTGGTGAATTAAATCACTGTGATTGGCAGTTCAGCTACTACCAACCACTGAAGGTGTGAGATTGAAACGAACTTGTCATATTTGCATTAAATCCTGTAAAATGTCTCTAACCTGTCAGTTGGCATGGTTCTTCTGACGTCGTATTCTCCGTTGACAAATGCTTCTGCGTATCAAAACATGCATGTGTACAGCTGTCCATGAGACTCCCTGAGACAGGGATGACACCGATAAGGTCACGGCCCAAGTAGTAATCTGTCATAAATTACATTGGCAGGGATGTATGCTCTGCTGTTATAGTTGTTGTTTTCCCATTAGACATGACACAAATCAGTACAGCGTATGTCAGGAAGGTATTCACAGTTTGCCATCCTGTTTTTTGTTTGTTTTGGGGGTTTTTTTTACAATGGTGTACCTCTCTGAAACTGTAGGGGTGCCAAAAATACAGATTTCTGTATAATGTTGCTTCAACCCTTTGAAACATGAGAAAATTGGTTTTATTTCTTTCCAAAACACAGAGAGAAGGCAATGATAAAAATCAACAAGACATGGCCTAAAAAACTGCAAGAAATTAGTTAAAAGGTACAAGTAAGCAAAAAAAAAAAAAAAGGCAAAATCCAAAAACAAACAAGAAAATGACCACAAAAGAATCCTGGAAATTGAAAACAATATCCTACATTTTTTTCCCCCTTAACATAATATTTAAATATATAATTATACAAATTATAAATATAGTTTTCTGGACATTTCTCCCAGTTTTGTGATAATTTTATAATAAAATAACTAATTTTCAAAGTATGTCAAAGTTTATCCGGATTTAATTTGTGGTTTGAGCCCCATAACTTTCCAAAGAAGTACAGTCCTGTCTGAGAGTATTATAAACTATTGTGCAGTCTTGATAAACATTTATACGCATTAACCTACTCAAACTTTTTTCTGTCTGAATCTCTGCAAATAGTGAGTAGGGATCTGGGGCGCCGAGGTTACTATGCTCCAACTGAAGAGTGTGTGTTTTAATTTCATGGTTCACATTTAAAAAATTGCCGTCAAATTGAAAGGCTAAAGAGCATTTCCAGTAAGAGGCATGTTTGCACTTTTTATCAACAGAAAATCCTTGCTCTCTCACTCTGACTGCTCACTCCAGAGCTCTTACATGGAATTAGACATGGTGGATGACAGTGGGAGAAGCAAATAACATTTTTAGAAATGCATTGAACACAATAAAATTATTATATATAAGAGCTTAACAGCAGATCTTTCTTATATGTTGATAATAATCAAGGAAATTTCATGCTTCTGCTGTCCATCTGTTGCAATTCTTTTGTATTAGAAGGTTACAAAATGTTGATTATGAAGGTAACATGTATTCTGTAACAGCAGTATTTCGGCTTGTGTCTAATAAAATAACGAACTGCCTGCCTGCATATCATAAATCATCCATTATGTTAATAGTGAACTGATAATGTGCCGTTTTTCATAACACAGCAGCTCTTCTCTGCTGCCTGGATTATAGTTCTTCTCCTCTACCGCCTGTGTGACAATGAGGCACTGTGCCTTGCTTATCAGTACTTAACCACTGTGACAGACTGGAGCTGGACTGCCCCAAAATTGTGGCATTTACCTCCCAAAAGCACAACTGCAAAAGTCATTTACACCGCAGGGTGAGGCATTTTCCACTTCCCTCTTTTCCAACTGCAATTTTCTTTCTCTTGCAGCAGAAAATGACAGTCTGTATTGTGTGACACACTATTCTTTTCTCTGTGGTGTGGCTTGTCGTTTAAAACGATTGGGCCTTGGAGAGACATTTTTGTGCTCTCATCACTTAACAGGAAACAAGGAAGCAGATTCAACCTCAGTGCAGTTGCACAAATCCAAGCATCATTCTGCTGCGTTTGAAATGAACAGGAATATTGCTGACACATTTGTCATCAAAATACATTTTTGTTACAAGATGCAACTGTGTAAAGCCATTAAATGAATGGTTAGGGAACACAGTAGCTACATGTAATTTGATATCCACAATGTAAACAAACGGTGTTATTAATTACCTGAGGTGCATAACGTCATTGCGGAATACTGCGTTACAGCACTCCTGAAATAATCCAGATTACGTAGATGTCAGCGGAGAGCGGAGATTACCGCACCATCATGAGTGATTTAGGTATAATTGCACTGACAGCCCTCGTATTGCTTTTCTGCTGAGGCGCCAACAAAGGGAAACAGATCTGATGATCTTAGAAAAAAGAGTCCGTGTTAAATTTCAGGAGTTATATGTTTAAGGAGTTTAATTTTTGACTTCACACTTCACTTTCAGTCGCTGCTATAAAATCAATTCATGAAATTGAATGCACGTGTACCATTTAACACAATGACTAAAAATTTGTTGTTTTCAGTTCAAAAGACTGATCAGTCAGTGTGAGAGTGAAATCAGGTTTTTAATAGTTATTAATAGCAACAATAGATATTCAAATTGTAATAATATGATTTTTGGGGGATCTAATTAAGGTTTTTTTTATGTTAAATATTCGGAAATATGATTTAGGTAAGTGGTGAGGCAAAATTAAAAATATAATTAGACTATCTGAAAAAAAAAAAGAAAATCATAACACCATTTCGTTTTTAGATTTAGTGGCTTACTTTTACATGATTAAAAACGAATGAAAACATAGTTATGAATACTACATACTATTTTGGCCAATAGATGCCTCTATAACCTACACACTGGCCCTTTAAGAAAGTTTACTATGCTAGCTTTCAAAACACACATTTGATAAGACAATGTTAGTGATTAGACCGTGAGTTAAAATTTTTAGAATTTTTACTGTCATCCACAGAGGAAACTCCACGAATAACATTGCTTTCTTTCAACAAACTATATTCTTTGGCCTTGGGCATCTATGGTTTTTACTCTTTGCCATCTCCACAGACTTTACACTAACATTTAATATAGCACCTTTCACAGTGCAAGGTCACAGAGTGCCTAAGTGGAATTTGATAAAAAATACTTGTTTATTTTCCACTTTTTTATGCAGTATATGATGTTGCTGAAATAAAAGTCAGAGCGACTGACTGATATAAAATGCATTGTAAATATATCATGATATACAGTCTGTAGAAATTTATGATCATTCTCAACCCAACTTGGCCAATACGACCACTTTGTCAGTGAACCTTCATGTTGTAATGTGACACGTTAGTCTCTTGAATCTGCTTCGGAAGTCCAGATATGATGTGTCAATTGACGCTTGTTGCGATTATGATTTAAATCAAAACAGCAGTATCTTGGTCAGCAATTATTTCATAGGCAGAAAATAAGTGATGCAGGAGACTATGGAGTATAATAAATTGATGATTGATTAATTGGTCATTATGAATTTAACTGAACATATGAAATTTAACTGATCAACTGACAGGCTATGCAATGCTGTCAGAGTACAACATCCAATGCAATGTGTTGCTGTCAGCTTTGATTGGGAAAAAAACACATTTGTAAATAAGCAAAATTTGTTGTTTTTTTTTTCTTCAGATAATGGTTAATCAAAGATTATTAATTTTACTAATAGTCAAGGAAAGTGCTTACAATTTGCAGCCCTACAGGAGACAGTGTAGGATATTATTTGGTAGATAGAATTTCAAAGTTTGTGAAACTCCTCTGACTCTGCTGGCTAACAGCCCTCCCTATCCTGTTTCCATGACATATTATGGAAACAGTTTCCAAAATATGTCAAACAACAGGCTGATGGTATTCTCCTCTTGTGTTTGTTCCACCTGAGTACTGTCTGTGAAGAGCCATAATCACTGGATCCCATCTCTGGCCACCTGTTACCTCAGAGCCACAGGTGTCTTGAGGTGAGGATGTAGTAAGAGCCAGGTTTTTTTTTTTTAGAAGCGCACCACAAAGTACATCCAGTCACCTTCTCTCTCTGCCAGTGCCTACACACTCAAACACAGAGATAAACAAACATGCAAACACCTACAATCACACGTTGCTTTTGTTATTGGGAAACTTGCCAATCAAAATCGGTCCAGTCAAAATTGTAAATAAAACCAAAAAGAAACTTTCAGTGTGTAAGATACCAGAGCTCTAACTTCTCACTTAAAAGTGCTTAGTCTTATTCAAAGCTATACAGAGAGAGAAAGAGTCATTTGAGACTGTGTCGCTGTCCATGGTATCTGTTTGTACTTCCTCGAGATAGCCAATAAAACAGTAAATGGACGCAAGTCACATTATACACAGAAAGAAACGCTGAACAAGGAAGCAGCAGCAGATGGGTCTCACTAATCTCCTCTAACTGTAAGGCTGTAACTACTCTCCACACCGTGCCAATTACAGGAGCAGGTTACTTACTCTTGGTGATCTTCTGCAGCCCGAGCACATCATCGGGCGTTATTACGGTATTTCTGCGCAATTCTTCTTCAGTAGTAACCGGGATCCCCATGTCTGATGAGTTGCAGCCTTGCTGCACTTTCATGTCCAACAGAAGAGGGCTGCTCGGTGCGCGACCTGACAGGAGCTGAGGCTTTCTGATGCTCTCGGCGTCGTCGCCGCAGGGGCCGATTTACTTGCGTCGCAGCCTGTAGTTGCGCGCTGGCTAATACACCGTGCAGCAAACAGGCTCTGCGCTGCTACAAGAATAACTCATTCTCGTGCCCCCTCCCCTTCTCGATCCGGTAAAAGATAAAAATCAGCCCTTAGCTCCCTCCCCTCCCGCGCTCAAGCCTCATCGGCTCTCTCGCAAGCTATTTAATCCAAATCCTGTGGCTTTAAACCGACCAGTGGTGCGCAGCTGACAGTCTGCGCGCCTCGTCATCTGCTGATACACCAGTGCGTGCATGGCTGGGCTTTACACAGGAGCAGTAACAGATTACTTAATACTCGCTTCTCACCTCGGAGATGAGCTCCTACATCCGGTTGAAGCAGAGGTTCGCAGGTGTTAGAAATAACATCTTGAAGTGATATTTTGTTTAGGTGAGCTTGTTACCACTGCGTGAAAAGGGAGGGGTGTTAAATCAGTTTGCAGGGAGCTGTGAAAGGACTTCTTCTCTTCTTTGTAACCAGTCCTACTTGTTGAAGGTTCATGCTGTGTATACAGCTAAAATAAATTATCTTCTCGAATTTTGGTTCTTTAGCACTGTACAGCTCAACAGGTGAGATATCATCACGTCCTTTTTTTTTCTATTAAACTGACGTTAATCTCTTTTTCGGCCACATGGGGGCAGAATAATAACCTTTGGTCTTAATGAGGATAAACAAGGATGGATTACTAAATGGGCCTATAATGCAGAGGCACAGGGGTTGAAAGTTTATAGTACTGAACAGTGGGTTTACCATAGTTTTTTAAATTTTATTTTTATTAATTAATTAATTTTCTTATGAATAAAAGGTGGATGTGAGCAGTGAGAATGAATCAAAACAGTAAAGTTAAAACAGTGACCTCAAAGGTGCTGTTACACTCTTTAGAGTCAAGACACTGTGGAGTTGGGTGCAGACTTTACACATAATCCCTTTGGGTCTTTGTTGATAAAATTATTGTTGAGTGAAAATTTAAATGACATCTGGGTCATAAAGAAATGAAGAAAATACAAAAAGGTAGGAAAACAAAGATGGAGACTATCTTTCAGCTTTATAATATTTTTATTTCATTTTTCTTCATTGGAAAGTTGCTTCCAGATGCCAGCATCCCTGAGAAAGTGTAAAATGCAAATCTTCCGGACAGCCCCATCAATGAGCTAAACAGGCCGGCCAAGAGATGTTAACGTCTGCAAAAACACAACCCTGCACAGCCACCTTTCTCTTGTTAATCACAGACCGGTCGGTACCCTCTTCCCATCACTTGAGCAAGCCTTTTGCTTTGAGACGAGGAGATAGTGCCTCCCTCTGCTCGGCAAACTCACTGCAAGGCATGTGCAGAGCTGAGAGCTGTCCATGGTAGTACTTCATGAGGAGTGATATGATTATTTATCCCTTTGCTCTCTCAAATCTATGGATCCCAGGAGAGGGAGAGCACTTTTGTGAACAGGCTTATGGCATCATGTCAGTTAGAAACACGTAGGCAAGTAGATAAAAATAAAATAAAAGGGTTATAATAGCATTGAAACAAACTAATAAACACAAACTATCAACTAATCCCCTTTAATCCCCCTTTTATAATCTTTCTATGAGGTCTGTAGACAGAGAGCATTGCTACAGCTTTTACCGGTGTTACAGTTGCTCTGGAAGTCTGTGACAATCAGTTATGATGATACATAACTCCCAAAAATCCTACCAGTGAAAGCTTAACAATATTCAAAAGCCATCAGCTTGTGTGTGGCGAGGTGGCTGTTGAAGAATTTCCAAGGGATGGTTAGCAGCATGGCAAGCCTGACCCCTTCGCCATTCCCTCCTTTTAGCCCACAGTCTGCTGGACTCCTCTCTATGCAGTCAGCTCGAAGCAGCCTCTGCGGTGTGTCTGCATGTCCCTCACTCTGCGGATGGACTGGATCTGGGGGTGGTGGGCTCCCCAGTCGTTCCAGTGCTTGTAAGGGCCAATTTCAAACACGTACTGGTAGCCACGGTAGCCAGGGTACTGGTAACCCACCCAGCTGTGTGAGGAAGTAGAGAGAAACTCGTGTGAACCACAAAAATCTGCTGATGTTGGCTCACATCTGGTTGATCTGATGGACATTCTCGCCTCTCCTTCTTACTGTTTTTTAACCATTTGAGACCTGTTTTCTTGTGCTGCTTTCAGATGATTTTCACAATTACTTAAACCATTAGACTTCACAAGTTTCACAAGTTTTGAGAAATTAGTATCTTTAGTTTTTTAACCTTCTTTTTCTTTTTTTTTTTGCTAATCTTTAGGTAATTTTTGCTAATTTGGGGTCATTTCTTCTTTTGTTGCTTATTGCCCTCTTCCTATGTTTTTGAAAGGAATCTAAAAAAAGAAGGAATCAAATTTCAAAGGGTTAAACCTATATACACGAATACATGTTTTTATCCTTTTTTTGCAATGAAATTTAAAGTTATATTAATTAATAAATAGATAGATAGATAGATAGATAGATAGATAGATAGATAGATATATTTGTAGTTAATATCTAAGGCAACTTCCTTTAGTGAAAATAACACTGTATTATTCTTATTTAATGATTTATACTAGTTTAATTTTACCACACACCATGCATATTAATTTTACCCTCCTTGATTGTTTCAGCACATGCAATAGATATGAAAGCTAACAGTATCTGTAATGGTGATGTGTCTTGTATGTTGTCAGCAGGTTTTCAGTCATTCTCAGGGTTTGTTTTGTGGAAGAAAAGTGTTTGTCGTTCGATGATTTTTATTGGTGTTCAACCGCAACGCTGCATGATCTGTTGCCCCAGAGTATTGCTTTGCACTATCTTCAGCATTTTTTTGTTGTTGTTGAGTTTGGTGTCGTTATGCTTTGATGATTGGAGAGAAGGTGTGGAAGAGTTGCTGTGATTAGAGAAAATTGCAAGTTTGTGCATAATTCACAGGTAATGGTTGAATATTCATTAACTGTTATGACTGACAACATCCTGGAGGGGTGCTCTCTCCACTAACATAATTATGCTAGTGAAGCATAGACGGTGCCGAAATTTATCTCTGTTGCTGGATAGATGTTGTTGTGACACTTTAAAATACTAAAATTTTTCCCAAGTCTTAAGTCTTTTCCTCTCTATTTGTTGTTTCTGGAGGTTGTTTCTGTCTAGTTGGTAGACTAATTAGAGGTCAGAGAAGCTGAAAGGACTTACGTTCCTCCGGTGACCTGGATGCTGGCAACACGGTCCTGGAAGCCGTAGGACCACAAGCTGGGGATATCCTCATCACACACCTCCATCTTACGACCCTCGAAGTTTGGACATTCAAACAGGCAAATCTTGTGGTCCTGGGGATCCTATAGGAGACACACATTACTTTAAAATGAGTAACTATGAGCCACCTTTCATACAGATGTTGTCTGGAAATGTCTCACAAGGTTAGGTGAAGTACAAAAGTATGCATGATTGCAATATTGTTGTGTGGTTATGATTTCGAACAGAAATGTTGTTTTAGAAGCCAGGGCTAAACCTCTGGGGGGAAAACACTGAATACTTGTGTTTGTCTTTCAGTCTGAATGTTGTCATATTGGAACATAGTGACACCAAAAATGTCAGTTAAAAAAGCTTTAATCCAAAAATACTGGAAGTGGAATGAGCCTATAAATACACATATAACTGCATCCATAAAAAGCACTTTCTCTCGTACCAATAGAGGATGGATGAGAGGTGCAAATATAGCCAGACAGCACTGAAAAAAATCAGCACTTGCAGCTGCAATGGACACAATAGAAAGTATCCCACAGCCTGGTCCCAACTTACCATTTTGACGGGCCTGACCGACATCATGCGGTCACACCTGTAACTGTTGGACCAGGTGTCCCAGCGGGGATACTCTCCCTTCTCCAGCATGAACATCTCACGGTCATGTTCTGCTGCTCGAAACCCACCCAACTGCATAGACAGAAAGATAGAAACATATTTTGCTTTATACAGTGTTGTAAAACATAGTTGGATGGCAGGTGTGGTGATTTCAAAATCAGAATCGCATTGGAAATACTTAATTGATCCATGTGGGAAAAGTGGGTTACATAACAACTGTTCTTATATAAGCTATATGCATAGAGAAATTATAAGAAAAAGGGAAAATAAGAAGTAAAAAATGTGACTTGGCTGCTAAATGCAACTATGTATTACTGTGTGCATCATACTACATAACCACAGTGGAAATATATACGAATATTTTCCCCAAAATAGGGTGTACAAGTGATTATAAATGCAAGAATTGTATAAATAAGAATTAAATAAGAATATTAGATGAAAAACACAATTAAATGCAGGTATATTTTTAAAAGTGATAATTAGTAAATAAGAATATCAGTTGAAATAAATAAGAATTAATAAAGAATATAGATGAAAGAACTAAGAATGATTAAGAATACTGGTTAAAATAAATAAGAATTAAACAAGTATATATTTCAAAATAAATAAGAATTTTGAGAATATTAGTTGAAATAAATAAAAATTGAATAAGAATATTAGCTGAAATAAATAAGAAATACATCAGAATAAGCTGAAATTAGTATATGACTGAAGTGACTGAAGTGACTGAGTGACTGAAGTGACTGAAGTGACGCTGACTTACGGTCCACACTCTACCCTGATGGAGCCAATTTTCTCGAAACCCTTCTCGCACAGGTTACGGCACTCGCCGAACAGGTCCATCCTGGGCCTTGGAAGTTCTCAAATTCATAGAGGGATATCTGAAAGAGAGAACATGCATTTATTTCTGAGGTAAAATATGTTCAATGCCTTATTTTAGGCTTAGTTATTAGGAGTAGTTTACTTAAAAAAAAAAAAACAACAGTAGAATTACCTTGGAATTGCGCAGCCCAATGGCAGAATGGCTGCCAATGCTACCTTGAGCACCTGAGTGAGACATGATCAAATCTGGAGAAAGAACCACAAAGTCAGTAAGCAATTTAAACATATTTCACTTGTGGGCCTATGATGAGCATAATAACTGTTTCTTGACAACTGGAATACAGCATGTACACCCACAGTGGTGTGTAAAGTTGCAGGTGTGTGTACTATGATGATTTCACAGTACACTGAAAGACCCTGGAGTACTTACTGCAGGTGAGGTGAGAAGGAGAGAAGTTAGAAAACAAGATTTTAAGAGGTGCTAAGCTGCTCTCCAAGGTTAAAACATAGTGAGAAAAGCATATTTATTTCTTTTGGACTACTTTTCTTTTCTAAAACATCAACCTCAATGCTTTTCACTCGATTTAAACTTGAAAAAAAGAGAGGAGGCAGATTTCTGCAATAATATACATTCAATGCATAAGAAAGAATTTGCATTTGTCATACCCCATTAAAACATGAAAGTAGCAGAGGACTTTTACTGTGCCATAATCGAAGCTTTTTGCACCTTAAATTGATGCAGACAAGGCACAAGCTGGTGAGTAATAGTCACTACAACAGAGGAAACTAAGTGTTTGATGCTTAATATTTTCTAGTGGAGGACGTCCTCGGTCGATATGTGTCCCCTCCAATATTGACAGGAAACCAAAACAATGTTTTCTTTTTTTTCTTCTTTTTTTGTATGGCGAGAAAAAGTGGAGTACCACTGAACTCCTTTCAATGCTTGTCTTTAGTCCGTGCCATGTTCATACCATGTCAACTTTTTCCCTCAGAGTGGTATCTCACTGTAAAATTCACATCACATGACCTACATTTTTGTCCTTTCTATGAGAGGATGCTTATTAACCTGCCAATAAGCACTAATCTGTCCAAAATCCATATTTTACGGATAACTGAACATGAGCAGCATTTAAACATTTTCTGTTAATATTCCATTTACTCAGTCCAAAGTTAAAGTCTAAGAGAAGAGCCAATCCTTGGTCCTTTCAGGCCAAAGAGCGAGCAGACAGGAAAACCACAGTATTCCCCCAAATATCCCCTTAATATCAGAATGGAAACTTACAATTGCAGGCTGAAACGGACCGACCTTTGGAGAAAGTGATGGACGCAGGCGTTCTTCGTGGGGATATATATATACATTCACATCCAGTCTGAGTCTATAGAGGCTGGATTCTCACTTCTCATTGGCTGTGAGCTCTCTGAAGCACGGTGCGCGGTCAAAGGTCACGCTGCTTATCTGTAGGCAAGTCGTGCTGACTCGGCTGCCTGTTTTGTTGTCCAGCACCATTGTGGGGGACCGGGGACAGTCACTGCCATCAGCAGAAAGTTTGCTCTTCTATACACACACACACACACACACACACACACTCACGCATGCATGCATGCACACACGCAGTCACATGCAAACACGCACACAGACAGTTACAGTTACTTTTGCAGTCACCGCTCTCATGTTTTGTTCCTCGCTTTCTTTCTAAATTCTTTTCTCATTTTCCTTCACCTCCCCTGCTGTCATTATCTCATTTTTCTCTGATCTGTTTGTCTTTCACCTCCATATTCTCTTTCTTTCTCTTGATCCTTGGTGAAGCCGGCCCAAGCCTTTGAGCCCTGTGTGTGTAATGTGCTGACTGCAGGAGCGGCATCCATCTCTCTATTGTTTGGGCAGGCGAGCGTCGGATGCTCTTTTGCTTATTATACTGCTGGACATGCTGTATCCATACATGCACATATACTCCACCTACACACGCATGTCGTATGCACATATGCATTCATTCACGCAGAGAAAATGACCTCACGTGACCAAAAGGCCACAGATATATCAAATGTATTTTCACTTTCTATAGGCAAATATTCAAATTTTGTCTGCAGCTTTATGTGATTTTACATGGTATATGTGTCAATATTTTCTCATAGATCTTTCACACCTGTGAAAGATCCATAATAATGTAAAACTAACTGCAAGATGACAGATGTTATACTGAAACACTGTGATTCCCTCCTGATGTCAATTTAATGATTTTGATGCAGCCTTTAGACAGCGGTGAATTGTCTGTGGGCAAATATTTGTAGTGTGTATTTAGAAAAGGAATTATTAGAGCATAGAAAAAGAACCCACAGGAAATGTCATCTTTTGATTTACAAAATCCAAAGACAATATGGGCACTTTTGATATTTGAGCCTTTTAAGACATTTATTCATTTATTTTTTTATTTATTTTATTCATTATTCATTCATTTCTTCATTTTAGAGTAGACATTAGATGTAGAACAGAGACACAACTAGATCTGTTTTACTCTGATTCAGAATAATCTGCCCTTACTGCTCAATTTTAGTTGATAACATATTATAAGGGGCTTTGCACAGAGCTGATGCTTTGTGACCACTGACATGCACCCCTTCCTGCAGGTCTATGGGGTATTTAACACTTACTCTTTTAAAGACCAGGATTTAGATGTGTTTCTAAGGCATATGTATCCTTATTTAATCTTCACCTTTGCAAGGCGTGCTGCATTTATAGTGACAACAATATTTATATTGGTATTGCAAGCTTAGAGCATATATGAAGTAACCTGGCAGAAAATCATATCTCTCATAACCTGTCTGGGTGTGACGAAAATATCACTTTGCTTAACCATTTTAAAAGAAAAAAAACATCTACATCAATGTTTGACTCAAGCTCTCATACACTCACATGCTGTTTGTTGAGCTCAGAAAACAGATCAGCTTCATATGTGTCTTATATTTACCAAAACTGTCATTATATTCTGAAAGTACAGGAGACAGTCTGTGAAAAAAATTATGTTTCTCCTCCTTGTGCTTCTGATGACATTAGCTAGCTCGCATCTGAATGAAAAACACTCAGTCAGAGGTGGGGAATTTCTAACGCAGCTGTCACTCTTGTCAATCACAGCTCATGAACTTTGTTCAAACTGTCAAACTAAGCAGGGCTGATCGAATAAGAATTAAGGTTCTGCTACTGCATTGCCCATTTCTTGCCTCAAATGTTTTAGGGAACATATCTTAGTGCACCACTTTTCTGTAAAATGAGAAACTTGTCTAGCTGATGGGCAGAGCTTTGTTTTTGGCTCAAGTGTATCCAATTTGGTCATGAATGTATGAAAACATTTAATGTGAGAAAAGGACAATGCAGTAAAAGAATCTTATCATATTTGATCAGTGCTGCTTAGTTTGGCAGTTTGACCACAGATCATGCACAGTGATTGACATAATTGACAACTGTGTTAGAGACTCCTCGGCTCTGATCTGTTGTTTTCGTTCAGTTGCAATGGATTCTTGCAAATGCCATTAGGAGAGCAAGGAGCAGAGAGAGGATTTTTTTTATTTAACATCTTGTCTTTCTTATGTACTACTGTCAGGTGATAGTCACAGTTGCTAATATGACAAATGTATTTTTGTTTTGTTTTTTAAATAAAAGTTATCAACTACAGCTTTAAGGGTACACTGTATGTAGACCTTAATAATGTATATAAACAATCTAAATGTAATATTGGAGTTTTTGTCAAAGCCACCATGAGTTTAGAGTTTAGAGTTGAGAGTTAAGACAATATGACATGTAATGAAAATGTACTTTTGCACCATGTTAAGGCTTAAGTAGCTGATTTTAATTATTACTTACTTTTACCACAATAAAAAAACAACATAATATCAAATGACAAAGTAAGATTTAAAGTTGTAAACTGACTACAAGGCCAATTGTTACTGTCTCTAAACGGATATGTAGGCTAAGCGTGTGAGCTCCTTTGTATGCTCTGAATGTATGTGTGACTGCATGAACAGGCCTTTGTGTGCCTTTCTCTGTCCATGATTGTGTGTGTGCATGACTGAGCATGTGTGTATACAGGAGGGAATGAAAAGGTGACAGGAGCAGAGATGTGGGGTCAGTCGAGATGGACATGGCGTGCAGATTGGAGACGGAGCACGATGCAGCGCGCAAAGAACTCAGTAAGTATTTTATTAAAATAAAAATCCAGCTTTTATTAATTAGACACCTTTATCATTTTGAGTCATGTTTTTTAACCCAGAATTTACATGAAATGACCAAGAAAGTTAAAATGTTCTGTGCGTAGTCTGACATTTCTGTTTTGTGCTTAGCACTTGAACACTTTGTGTTTTTACTTTTTCACCACAGTCACTGGCAAGACCATCCACATCTGTGATGATCTGTTTCCTGGACCAGGCCGTGCCAGGACATGGTCCAGCCCATTGGTCATAGATCATTTGCAACTTGCACTTATCTGCACTGGGCATGGTGCCCTCCATCCAGTCCCCCTACAGCAAACTAAAGCCTGACAGCTCAGTGCTGAACAATGACTGGAGCAGCAATGTGCTGACTCCTGCCCTGACCCACAGGCCCAGCTGCTTTTCAGCACCAGCATGTATAAATAGGTCCGTTTACTCTGGGGTCAGGACATCGTTTTTGTGGAGCCCCCTGTGAGCACTGCACTGCTATTCTTTGGGGCCTGTCAGGTAAGCCCTCCATCTCGATCCATTCAGCCTATAGACCTTTGCAGACCATTGTGACTTTACATTTCTGTGTCTTTTGTCTTTGTTGTTTCTGCTGAGTCACATGAATGTATAGACTGAGGTCAGACATGCATACACACACACTGACCAAACACCGGGAGAACAAAATACCTTGTGCCAACACCAACAGCTACATCATCATTTGTGAGCATATAGTCAGCTTCAAGAATGGTGCCACATAAAAACAGATGGCATGTGATATTGGATGTGTTTGTTCATATAGGTCAAGATTAGACACAGACAAATGATAATAAACATTAGCTCAATAACACACATTCTAGTTTGTGTGGAGGGGGTGTCAGGTGGTGTTTGAACTGTTTGTTTTCCTGTAATCTCTGGAACAAGCTGTTAGGTTGGCCCCTACAATACCTGTTTTTAAATCTTAAAATGCCTTTTTAGTCTCTGGCTTTTAACTGGCTTTTGAGTGCAGCTTTTATATAGCTTTTGTAGCTTTTTTAAGACAGCTTTTGTCTTTAAGGCTGATCTTTTGTTCCTACTGCATTGTTTATTTAGTCTTGTGTTTTTATTTTAAGTTATTTTTTCCAATCATATGTGTTGTTTTTATTTCTATTCTTGTTAATTCATTTGCTATTTTTGGATTGTACAGCACTTTCATCAACGATTTTTTAAATGTACTTTTTAAATAAATTTGGATCGGATTGGATATTATAGTACTGTACGTTTGACTCTCCCTGTTCTCTACATTGAAGGTAAACCATCACTGAAACACACAGTAGCATGGCTCTGAATAATCCCAACCCACTGGGACCATGGAAGGTGAGTGTGATGTCTCGCCACGGACCATTAACAAAAGCAGATTACATTCTTATTTAATTTCATGCCTGATGACATCAATGATGTGTGTGTGTCTGTACACACATCAGTGTGTGCATTCGGCATGTGCATACTACATGTATGCATTTGTGTCCGCTACAGATCACAGTTTATGACCAGGAGAACTTCCAGGGGAAGCGTCTGGAGTTTACCTCAGCCTGCCAGAACATCATGGAGTGTGGCGTTGACAACATCCGCTCCCTGAAGGTGGAGTGTGGAGCGTAAGTCAAACAAAGATCTTTCACACAGGAAGAAATCACCTACAGCAAACAGATCTGTCCATACATTCGTACTTAGCAACTTTAGCAGCTCTGGTAACAGTCTGTTTTACAACTGTCCAAATGGTCGTGCATGTTGTATACTTGTGTCTGTGTGCTTGCTGGGGACAGCTGGGCAGGATATGAGCACTCCAGCTTCTGTGGACAGCAGTTTGTGTTGGAGAGAGGAGAGTATCCTCACTGGGAGTCATGGAGCGGCAGCAACGCCTACCACATTGAGAGGATGATGTCCTTCCGCCCCATCTGCTCTGCTGTGAGTCTCACTTCAATGGCTTCTGTCTCTCCTCTGTCTGACTTGTCTCCATTAAAAAAAGAAAAAAAACACTAAATTTGACTCATCAAACTGGTTTTCTGTGTGACAAGCCTACAGTCACTCACGCCAGCTGCTTGTTACAGTTAAAACTAGATGGTGATCTTTGGTGCTTGAAGAATTTGGATGCAAATTAAATGAAAATGGTAAATAACATTTCCTGTCTTGCATCCTGTGTATGCAGAACCACAAGGAGTCCAAGATGGTTTTGTTCGAGAAGGAGAACTTCATGGGACGCCAGTGGGAGATAAATGATGACTACCCCTCTCTGCAGGCCATGGGCTGGGGCAACAACGAGATTGGATCTATGCAAGTTCAGAGTGGCTCGTAAGTCTCAACATCTGCACTCAAATGAATTGCACTTTACGGGCATCTGACGTGTGAATGAACCACTGAGTGTCATTTAAAGGAGCCAGCATAGGACTGAGGGACGCACAGGAAAAGTGCACACTGACTTTTTTATGACATTTTCTGACACTTTACAAAAGCTATAACAGTTTACAGTGATGCAACCTATATGACACTTGTTTCGTATTGTAATTTTCTACTTTTTATTCATACATTTGAAAATAATTAATCAGAGAGACTGTACTGTGTTGGAGATTGATCGTACCCATAGCAGTTTGGCAATGGCTTCTGTTTGGTATACAATAACACCGCAAACTACACGCAAAACTGCAGTATTTTTTCTCTTTTAAATTAAGAGTCAAGGGGGATAATTTGAGGATATTTGATGTTACTGATATTTAATATATGTTATAATTATTTCATACGAAGAAGCTTGTAATATATAGAAGATTAACTTCTTTAGTTTAATGAAATATAACAAATATAATCAGATTTTTCAAAGAGCATGCTTCCCATTTTCTCATTGTAATCAACTCTAACGTATGTAGACATATGTCTTGTCAAAATGCATCAATTTAAAAAGACTAACCTATCCTAATGTTGTCACTCTAGTTTTGATTTGATTTGATTTGATAGATATTTATTTAAAGCATATAAAACAAACAAAACAATAACAAAAAAAGGGACAAAATGGCAATAACAGAAATGGATGATAACCTATACACAGTCACTGAATAGATTCTAATAAACAATTCAATCTTATGTGTTCAAAAAGGAGTAGGAGGAAATATAAACATATTATTTCTTTATCATTTCCTACGCTGTCTTAGGTATTCATCAGTTAATTAATTCATTAACCTCATTTATAACATGTATACACACAAACACATTTATATACATACAAGCATACACGCGCGCACACACACACGCATATATATGTACACATATGTGCATATACATACATAATAAACATATTTCACATATGTAGATACACACGTGCATGCACCAAACACTTTGTAAACATCAGTGAAAGCTGTATTTTATATTGTACTTTGTTTGAATGGAGTGAGTGATATGCTCATTAAGACAAAAGGCCTTTAGTATTTAACTGCTTCCTTCTTCTCACATTGTTTTAAAGTGTGATAATAAAATATTAATCAATTATTAATCACTGCTTTCCTTTCCTCCTCCACCCTTCCTTCCTGCTGCCTCCAGCTGGGTGTGCTACCAGTTTCCTGGTTACCGTGGTTACCAGTACATCATGGAGTGTGACCGTCATGGCGGCGAGTACAAACATTACAGAGAGTGGGGCTCCCATGCTCAGTCCTTCCAGGTGCAGTCGCTGCGTCGAATCCAGCAATGAGACCTGCAGCTGCCCCTCCCAGCCTCTCACTCTTTACCTCCTCCAGCTCCTCCTCCCCCTTCTCCTCCCTTCACCCAGTCATTCCAAGCTTTAGCCAGCTCTGTCAGCCTTTAGTGAAATAAGGCTGACACTCTGCCGGTGCTTCACAATCAAGATGTTTACCGCACTTTTGTTTTGTTCTGTTGCCAACTGAGAATAAAGAGAAATGATGTAAAGAAAAAACAGTCACTGAAGAAAAGCCCCTGACTGACGCCCCACTGAGGAGAGACGAGGAGGCAGTTAAAAGCCTCATGGCGGCAGGATGCAGATATCACAATGCTCCTCATATCTGTGGGTAAAGATGGTGCAACAGTGATCAGTGAAGAAGGAATGGGCAACATAAAATAAACAGAAACACAAGAGTCTGCTGCTAACCCCCATGGTGCTCAGTGGTGATTCATTTTCATTCTGTGTTTGAGGGAAATTTTATGTTGCAGAACACACAAAGGCCTCTTTACTTATTACTTAAATACAAAAAGGGGCTCACAAGATCACATGACGCTTGCTCTAAAAATGAGCAGTGTGAACAAGAATAATTATTTTTACAGGACATACCACAACAGGACAAAATAGTTAAAATGTATTTAAGAACAAATTATTCAAAAAAATTAATTGATTAAAAAAAACATCATAATCAGAACATTCATAAGAAACTAAAAATATATATATGTATATAGATATAGATATAGATATAGTGGGTTTCAAGTGTCAGTGAGTGAAAAGGGTTAATCATGTTCTTGACCAACATGAAAACTGCCTGAGTTCCTGCTCTTACTTAAAAAAAACAGGAAACATTTCAGAAGTTTGTGTCATAACTCATACACACAGCAAATCTGACACCCAGTTACATCTAATCAGCAGTATATTTCCCACTAATACATAGCTCCCACATGTTACATTGAACATATCTTAACAACCTGTATTAACATACAGTAATAACAATTTAGCATTACACAAGTTAAGTCTACTGAACATACTGTAGAGCAGAATATGTCAGGTAGTAGATGTATAAAGGGAAAGAAAGAAGTTTTTTGATTGTTTTTATAAATGCTAAAAAATGTGCAGGAAAGTAAACATATATTGCAATAAAGAAAAATAAATAGGGATGCTAGAAATGACTACTTATGACACTGAATGTATGCCAAAAAGCCAGAAGGATATTAAACTATTAACAGTGTCATATTAGGGCTGGGCAATATGGAGAAACTCAATTTCACAATACATTTGATGAAATATCTAAAATCATTTTTGCAGCAGTATTGTAGGGTTGACATATGTTGCTTTTACAAAATATTTACACAATTAGAGTTTTGTATAATATTTATCAGTAATGTGGATATGATGAGGTGGGTAAAGCAAGTAACAGAACAGCTAGAACAGTCTGGTAAATTCAGAAAATGACATCAATCTTCCTTAATGCAATCTTTAAAACCAGGGAAAGACAACACTATATTTGGCATTTTGCCAATTATCTGTATTATTTAATTTTGATGATCACCTATACAGCTAACTTATTAAAAGGTGCAAAAAAGTGTTCGCATGGGAGGAACTTTTACTTTGTATAACCTCAGGGAGCCATTTTTATTTATTAATCATTTTAATTTTCTTAATTTAAAATTTCCCTTGACTTTGTAACAAGAAGTTGCTGGGAACTGGCTGTATATGATGTTGAACATTTCAGTTTTTTTTGTGTGTTGGAGTTTTTTATATTCCAAATTCTAAATATTGACAAAGATTTTCATTTTGCATGCATGCATATCTGTTTCAAATATTAATAATCGGTCTCATTAACTACTAATAATCACTATTGATATCAGCATTTGCTCTGAAAAATCAATATTGCCCCTATTGAAATTAGAGCAACAAGATAAGAGAAAAACAAACATGCAACTTTTTAAAATTAGTTTTTATTGTTGTCATGTTCAATCCATACAATACTCTTGTCCCAAAACAGGCACAAGACAATATAGGCCTATTCATTTATGAATGCCAAGGTATAAAATTATTTTTGATAGATTTAGAATATTTTAAGACATTGTCTGGTTCAATTATTCATGTAGAAAGAAGAGATGTCAGAAGAGATGCTTTAAGTTTTATGATAAGAATGGTATCGATTACAACCTCTTTTTACAGTTGAAAACAGAAATCTGACACTACACTGAACTATTAGGCTACATGTATAGAAGAATTGCAAAGCAATTAAAACGATATAAAAAAAAATGTAAAGACAAAAAAAATGCTTGCTGAATGTGTCGTCCTTTTTTCTCAACAATCGTGCAACTCCACCAGTCCACCTTAAATTGTGGCGTCACCAAGATGCTCCGCCCCTGTGAGCTGAGCGGAAGTGGATGGAAACACAGGCCAGACTAGACCGACTCTGACAGCAAAAATACGTCTGTCGCTGCGGAGCCAAACTCTCCGGACCTCGTGTTTGCCGTTTAATTTTTCAGTCCGAATGGTGTAGAAGTAGAAAATACATCAATATGGTGAGCATTTGGGAGCGTCTCTCTTCGGCACCGAAACTCCGGGTGCCACTTTTCGCCTTTCTGCTCCTTTTTGTTGTCTCCCTCGGTGAAGGCAGGCTGCGCCGGACACGAAGCGTCAGCAGCTCGACGGAGGAAACGGTTGAAACTTACAACAAATACTACAGTTATGCTAACCTAACCGGACGTTTACAGTCTTTAGCCCAGAAATACCCTCACATAGCTAACCTGTCGAGCATAGGTCAGTCTGTGGAGGGCAGGGAGCTCTGGGTGATGCGGATCACCAAGGACCCCAACACTGACACACCAGGGAAACCCAAATTTAAATACGTGGGGAACATGCACGGAGACGAAACCGTGTCCAGGCAGGTACTGGTGTACCTTGTGGAGTACCTGCTGACTAAATATGGGGAGGAACCGCGTATTACTGAGCTGGTGAACACCACGGATATTTACATCATGCCCAGCATGAACCCGGACGGCTTTGAGAAGTCCAGAGAGGGGGACTGCGGTGGAGACAACGGGGGTCGAAATAATGCCCGAAATGCTGACCTCAACAGGAGCTTTCCTGACCAGTATGATGGGACACATGTCAACCAAGATGATGTCCCAGAGGTCATGGCTATGATCAGATGGATCCAGGAGAAAAAGTGAGTCTTTTATCGTCACACTGCACACACACACAACCCACAGCTGAATCCATCATTTTATCGGACTACGCAAACTGCTTCATGCATTAAAACACACAAACACACAAGCAAGACTTTTTATCAATTAAAGCACTGAAATAATAGTACTAATTCAACCAGGAACTGAGGAAACACAACCAAAAGTGAGGAAACACCAGAGGCAGGGGATAAATAAATAAAAAAAATAGATAGATAGATAGATAAAAGTAATAGTGATTAAACAAATAAAATAATCTGATCAGTAGATAAGAGGTAAATGAATGTATAACGGCAAAAAGTAAAATAATAACTAAATATGTTACAAATAATAAAATGATATACCATCTAGTAAAACAGCAAAAACACACTAAAATGTGTAAATAAATAGTTAATAAATACATATTTGTTTGAGGTACATTAGTTTATATAAAAAATAAATACTCTAAACAATAAATAACAGGTAACCGGAAAAAAAAAGTAAAACACATTAAAGAGTGTAAAAGAGGTGTCAATAAATACATAGTTGTTTGAGGTCTTGTTTGAGGTCCTGTTGCCCAGAGCAAAGACTGGAATGACTTCAGTAAACTTCATTAACCTGAAACACCTTTTTGTTAATATGTATCTCGCAGAGAAGGTTTTGGGGAATGTCAAACATTTCTATCAATGAGCAACTGTGTTCTTTGTCTCCTTTCAGACCTCAGAGGCTGGCAGGTGTGACTCACAATAAGGTCAAGCACTTCTGTACTAGATCACCATAATGGCCTAGTATGAAGACAGGGATGCAGTTAGAGATTTGTCAGTCAGCAGAAATTTTATCTGCAATGCTTTTCCTTATAAAAAAAAATGTTCAATTTTCATGCAAAAAATGCAAAACTTTAAGTTCCCCCAGCTTCTGGAATGTGATAGATTTTCGTGTTTTTTGTCTTATTTGAAAGTGCCTTTAACTACACTGCTGGTTGGTCAATACAAGCAATTTCAAGACATCACCTTTGGGTTCAGGAAATTGTGGTGTACATTTTTCACTATTTTTTGTCATGTTATAGATCAAATGATTACAGGGTGTCTCACATTAATAAGTCCAGAAATGTCTTAAAATCAGTCATATAAATCTAAATAAGGCCTTAAAGTTCATTGAATAGTCTTTCATTTGAAGTCCCGAGGTCATAATTGCCACAAACACTTGATCTAATTTTATATATACATCTTGTAATTTATTTTTGTAAAAAAACGAGTCAAGCTCTTCCAAGTTAAAGTCCACATTTCTAATGTTAAATCTTTAAGCCTGCCGCTGAGCTTAATTCTGTCTTCTTACCTAATACTTGCACTTACCCTGTTGGCACAACATGGATTAACCTAACTCATTCTAATAACCATATTCCTACATAAAACCTCCCTCTGCATGGAACTACAAATATATTACTTATCTGTATAACTGCCTGCAATACTAGTATTACAAGAAAAGTTGCTTTGTCCAAAAATCTGTCTTAAATTTGGTCTTAAAAGCAATACATTTAAGTAACAGTTACTCACTTACTTAGTTAGCTAGTTTTTATTTCTGTGTCATGCCGGTCTGGCCCATCCCACATGGAAGAAGACATGAAGACACCGTCACAATCCAAAGCATTTGTCATCTTCCAGTTTTAAAAATATATCAGCAAAAACCAAAACTCTATAAAACATAATTCTCTGTACCATATTCATATTTTATCATCCTAAATGTTTGCAGTTTGGTTTTTGAAGATACAGATGTTTATTTTTTTTCTGTAAATATAATTTAACTTTATTCTTAGCTGCAATACTTCAATGGAAAAGAGGATGGTTTGTCTAAAATCTGTCTTAAATTTGGTTAATTTATTTTCTTTTAAGGGTCTTTAAAAAGATTTATATTTAAGGGGCTGATACCCTGATCTAGATTAGTCGATTAACCAAAAAACATATTTGGGTGGCGTCCTGGTAGCTAAATAGTTGGGTAGCATACCATATAAACACAATGTCTAAAGCTCAGTTCAGCCGGGGACTTTGTTTACATGTTGTACCCCCCTTTCTCTCTTTCTTTTTTTCTGTTTGCTTCTCTGCTATTAGATATTCAATAAAACCATAAATGGCCAAAGAAATATCAGCAGATTTATCGCTAATAAAATATAATCATTAGCTGCTACCCTGATTTAACGAGTAACAAACATTTTGGCTATGAGAACTCAGTATGACTCAAAATAAAGTCGGCATGAGCTGCTTTCTTGGAGCGCCATAATCACATGGTGTGTATGACCAGACTTTAAGTCTACATGTAACCTTAAAAGTGACTCCAGTGCTGCCATGCAAAAGGGAATTTCCCTATAAGCAACTTCAAAAAACAAAATTATTTCCGTGTAGGAAAAGTCACACACAAGTATTGTATTTAGGTAGACTTGAATCTGTCCCTTAAGGCTAAATGAACCTATGTCTCTCCAGATTCGTGCTGTCGGGGAACCTGCATGGTGGCACTGTAGTTGCCAGTTACCCTTTTGATGACTCAGCCTCCCACCAGCAGCAGGGCCACTACAGCCAGGCAGAGGATGACAGCCTGTTTCGCTACCTGGCCCTGGTGTATTCCCAGAACCACCCTGTGATGAAGACCGGTGAGCCCAACTGTCCCGACGCCCTGGATGAAACTTTTAAAGATGGCATCACCAATGGGGCGCAGTGGTATGATGTGCCTGGTAAGATAATCCATTTGTTTTTGTTCTTAATGCCCACTTTAGTGCTGGAAAACTAGTTGTTGTAGCGGAATCGCTCTTGGTGTCTGTGGTGATCAGAAAACTGTGACCAGTAGTTCTTGAGTTGACCGTCAAGCCACATGAGTCACATGCTGTAAGTGTCTTTAAATGTACCCTCACACCTTCTCTAATAAAGCTAACAGAAGTAACACACAGAAGTAAGACACGTTTTTCCATGGAGGCGGCCAGGTGGGATTGGTGTGTTGTTTTTTGAATGAAGCCGTGTTGTATAAGAGGATTTTATTTCCTGTAATTGTTCTCTCATTTGCTTCAAGTGTTACATTTGTTGTGAACAGCTGCCAAGTAAAACAGCTGTTCAAATCATTTGTAATGACAGTCTAACCTGTGTTACTGTGCGATATCTCCCCGTCTGAAAGCCAAGTATGCAACTTGTTGTTCGCTGCATACAGTATGTGGGTTTGCACAAGTGGTATGCACAAGCTTAAACCTGCTTGAGGAAACTCAGGAACAAATAATTACAATTTCCTTTACACGTGGTGTAGCACAGCTTAAAGGGGAGCAGCAGCAAAATTAAGAATTACAGTATTGTTATTTTTGTGAACATGAGTTCACTCTCTCTCAGCCAGAGAGCCAGGAAGTTTCAAACTTTTGACGCATCAAGTATATAAGTCTGGAGCTGCTCCGTAGACAATGAATGGGAGTCTGATTTTGTGGACCCATTGAATTATTTATTTGTTTATTTATTTTTTATACCCAAATTAACTTTAATCTGTTGAATGCTCATAATCATAGTTCGTGATACTTACAACAGTCCAGTGTCATCTGTAACATTTTGCACCATTCATTATCTATGGAGCAGCTCCAGACACCCTATCACATCACACATTTGAGTTTTAGCAGCCTGGTTTTTGGATTTGGGAGAGTTGTTAATGTGTACTTATATTTTTTGACCGTCTTAAGCCCTATTTGCCTATGACTAGTACTACCTGAATACCTCATGTGATTCAGAAATTACTCCTCCAAATCTGAGTTTCATGCTGCGTATTTGCACTGGATAAGTGAGTTTGTACTTTCCTCAAATATCATCGTCCCGTAGATATGATACCCATTTGTAACGACACTCATTTGTAACGCCACTCTACACAGTACAGAAACATGGCACAGCACTATGAGCAGTGATGTACAGTGCTAATCTAACTTTTTCTTTTAAATGTGGGTTAAAGAAACAGAAGCGTTTCTGCCACGCACTGGGCCTCACACAGCAACATTCTCCTAAATTTCTTTTATATTTTCCCTAAATTTTCTGGTAAGAGAAGATATGTGAAATCAACTCCAGATGCATCCAATGCTCTTTACCATCCAAATTTGCTCTTACCCAGGTGTGCTCAATGCTGAATCCCACTTGATTATAAGTCCCCTATTAGTATAGGTAACACTGCAGAAACACTATATAAGGGCAGGTTTTGTGTGCTGTGTGCAAAGACTCGGGACACGACACCAAAAAAGGTTGTAAAAAAGGAGGAACTTCTGCAGTAGTGAGAATGACGTAGGCATACTGTGAAAAAAAAATAATAAAAGTACATGTGATTTCAGGGAAATGTATTGACGTATTAAAGGTAAAAGTACATATGCAAAAAAAAAAAGAATTTTAAATTTAAATATACTTTAATAAGTATATATGAGAAGCTGGAACCATGAAATGGTGTTTTTGCATGAGACATGACTTACATGATGAAAGAAATATTTGCCTTTTTTTTTTTTTAATTATTTGACTAGTTGTTTCAGCTGCACTTGTATATTTTCATATTTTTGGTTTGTGCACAAAAATCTTAATTTTTAAATTAGTTATCTAATAAATGTAGTGCAGTAAAAAGTACAATATTTCCCTCTGAAGTGTAGTGGAGTAAAAGTAGAAAGTGGCATGAGAGTAAGATACTCGAATAACATCTGAGGAACATAAGTTCTCAGATTTGTACTTATGTACAGTATTTGAGTAAATGTACAAATGTACAGTTCAGCTTTGGTCAGTAGAGGGACGCACAGCAACTGAAATTACAGTAAATGAGATCAATGCATCAAGTATAGTAGTATCTTGCATGGGGTTCATTGTCATATCATTTACCTCATCATCTTTCTATATTTTTCTCTTCTGATTGATTTGAAATTTTGTTTTGCAAGCATGCATGCTGCAGAGCAAGATGAGCCCTCCGCACTCCGCACGCAAAATGCTGTCACCAAAACCCTTTCATTTATAATTGCCAATGCAATCTCTGTAATTATTGATAGGATTTGAAGTGTGGAGAAAACACAAAACTTAAGTATGACCCCAAATCATAAAGACACTGATTTGAACAGGAATAATTACATCACGATTGCTATGTTTGGTGAAATACGGTAGGTAATTTGCGGTGGAATATTTACTTGACAAACTATAGTCATGACAGATTTGCACAAGGCTAAGACCACATATGACCTCGGCAATTATTACAAACTAACAGTGGTTCACAGGTAATACTAGTCCTGTGCACATAGGGTTTATAGATCATAGGCATAATGTATGGATTTTGAAAATGGACATAGTTACCATTTAAGCTATTGCAAGGTTTTTCTCTCTCTGCAGATCACAAGTGAAGAAATCAGCCTTTTCCGAGAAAAGTAGCTTAGAATACACTCAAGAGAGTAACTTGAACAACTTGCTCTTCAAAGCTGCTTAGAGCAGAGGCAGCATGACCAGTAGCTATAATTCCTCATTTAACAAGTTCAGTTAAGAAACAACATAAAGCAAAGATCACTGATATGTTGAGTGCCATCACACATCTTAGAGCTGCATTGTGTAACTTGTTAAATCAGTTTAAAGATTGTGTAAATAGAGCGATATAGAAGAGACTTGACTGATTCATCATACGTAACAAAAATAATTTCAGTCATATTTTAGTCATTTAAGCTCAGAGTGCTCCACTCATCGTGTAATTCTGCCAAAGCCTGTAATTACTGAGCGAGTTAGAGCAGCAGACAGGTTTACCATGACAGTTAGTCAGGGCATATTAAAGCTTATGGCCTAATAGATTGAATATTCTGACTCCTCATAGGATGTGTGTGTATATATATATATATATATATATATATACATTACGTGTGTGTGTGTGTGTGTGTGTATCCTCTTAGTGTCTTTTAATACCTTACTAAAAACAGATTGTGCTGTTTCTCCACCTTCTACAGTTCATCTGGGTTCTGTATCACAGGCAGGAACTTGATCAGCTACTTTTGTTTTGTTGCTTTGACTGGTGGAGTTTGCAGGTGGTGGTGAAATAGTCTGCGGCTTCAGGTTACTGCACTGCTTTTCCTGTTAAGATTTGCCTTGTTGTAGTAAATTTTACGTAAGGATAGTGTGTCTTCCAGTTAGTGTTATCCAAACGGTAACCTCAGGGGCTGAAAAATGAAGCTGAAGTGCCAAAAAATTCAGTTTCTAGAAAAGCCACTTGAGACTAGATCCAGAAACCAGTAAATCCACACAGACTCCCGTGTTAAATCACCCATCTTTACAGCAGAAATAAATGTTTATAGCCTGGTACGAAAACAGTTTTGGTCTCTATAGCTAATTTTCATATAACTTACCTGTTTACATTATATCAAGGCTTAAAGTTGTGCATATTTAAGGGTGTGGATACTTTGAGTCAGCTGTCTGCTACGTATCTCCACAGTCTGAGTCAGATCCACCCTTCACTCCTCCAAAGCTCCACTGACTTGTTCAAACATGGTTACTTCTGACTTAAAAAAAATGACTGCATGCTGATGGCTAAACCACTGAACAAGAGGATTCAAAACGCGAGTCCACAAACCAATGGGTGATGTCACAGTGGCTACACCCATTATTTTATATAGCCTATGGTGCTTTCACGTTAATTATCATGCATTTACCTTGGTTGATAAATTGACCTTATTAAACTGTAGCTCTCCAGAACAAGCAGCTCTTTTCCTCTCATATTATTCCTTGTTGGATGTCGAGTGTGTACATTTACTGATATGAAAGACATTTAAACCATAATTAAAGACATTTGAAGATAGAAAAGACACAAATTGGTGCAAAAAACCCCCAACAAAAAACAGAAAGGAGGTAATTTTGAGTTTACTTTTAAATTTTCTGGCACAGGAGCTCTAATCCTCCGTTTCATTTGTGTCCCCTCCCAGAAATGTTTTTTTTTGTGCCCAGTTTACAGTAATTTAATCATTTCAACACTTGAATGATCCATCAAGCCAATATTTTAAGTTTATGAGTCCCCAGTTTTTAACCCTTAAGTATGAGTGTGTGTCTGTGTTTGCACTGTTCTGAAGTGGCAGTATGATGATGATTATTTGTTTGACCAACTGTCTGGGAAGAATTTTACACTCTGTAAGCCAGTGTTTGAAACGTCCTGACACATAGTATCAGGAGTATTTAAAACAAACAGTATTTTTACTGCTGTAGGTCACCTTAAGAATGATGTCATTACATGTCACGCTGTCCGTTTACCACCAGGAACCGGAGCTGTAAATCATTGACAAAACTTTGAGCACACACTATTAAATGACAGCAAAAGTTTGCATATACTGATCAGTGTAAATATTGGCTTTATTTGTCACCAGTAATGGAAAGCAGATTGATTAGTGAATGGCTGATTCAGTTGAAGATTACCTCTTTTGTTGTTGCTGTTTCTCAACTAAAACGGCCAGCATTCAGGCCAGTTCAGGCTGTAATATGAGCCGCTTATTAAAGCTTTTAGCAGCAACAATGTGCGAATCTCAAGGTGAAGACAGACATCAAAAAGTGTAAAACAATTGCGCACACAGACAGTCTTTGTATCTGTCTGACATGTCTCAGTGGACAAAATGTCACCGCTAAAACTGGGCTAATGGCAGATGATGGAAACGGTCAGGACATTGTGTGACATAATAAGTGGCCCAGGCAAAGAGCCAGGGCCAGGAGTCAGGGACAGGAGTCAGGGACAGGAGATTTTTTGTGTGGCGCTCAGGGCTTCAAATAATGATTCGGCATAACATGTTATCTTGACTCGTAATCTTTTGACACACCCTGGCCTCGCAGGCTGTCCTTTACGTTTTAGCTGTAATTTAGTTCATGTAACTCTCAGCACAGAACTAGGACACCGGTGTTATTGAAAATGTATATTGCTGGTTTTAGGCGTTTCCTTAGCTTTTTGACATGCACAGTGTTAACTTCATGTGTAATTGTATGAACTCACGGACTAAATCGTTTCAAATAAACTGTAGGCATATGTTGTGGTGCTTCAGTATGTGCTGAAAGATACACGTCACTGCCCCTGAGACATGCAAGAGAACAAGGTCCACTATATCATTTTACTGTATGGAAATACAGCTGTATGCTGTGATAATCTGAGGCCCTGGAGGTGCCCGAGAATGCTCAGATAGCTGCACTTTCATGCTGCGTCACTTTAAACTGCAGTCATATCATTGTAAAACGTTTCTCTAAAGGCAGCTACACCAGTGACTTTAGCTCCTTTGTCTGGCTGGTGGTTTCCTGCCAAATTCAGGGAGTGTCGCTGGATCCTGTACATAGACAGGATGTTTAAGGTTGGGTCAGCCATAGTCTCTCTGTGTGTTTGTCATACTCTGTTAGTTTAAAGCAAATGCTACCTGATTCAGTTTGAGCCACTTAAGGTAACTGAGCATAGGATGACGCCTAACGTCCTAGATAAAAGGGTATTGTATCGTTTGACCTGTTGGCACAGCCAAGTATGGATTTCCACACAGTCACAGCTGAATGTAGATCTAGTGTTGTTTGCTCATCATTAGCAGGTAAGTTTTTTTTAGAGGGCTAAGATTAGTTGGTTGACATAGCACCCTACTGTCTCTGCGGCCACCACAGGGGGGTATAGCCTCTAATGAATAACCCCAACACACCTCTACACACCACCACCTTCAAAATAAGCTCAGAGGGCCTGGTCCTTATTGTTTTGTGAGAGTGTTTGTATCCAGCAGTTAAGTGTCGATGTATCACCCTGGGACATGCAAAGGGCATGCCCCATAGACTGTGCCAGCTCTTCAAAAGTGATACCAAAACATTTTAATTGCCCCCTGGTAGCTGGCAGCAGTATAGGTCATAAACCCCGCCCCCTTTGTGTTAGCAGATAGGACATGGACCAAACTGATAAGTTCATATCATTTTTCCCAAAGATGTTTTCTGTCATTTTAGGTAGTTCCTGTCTTGCTGATGTTTGTTCAAGTGTTAATTTTGCTGATAAGTTTGGTCATCATTGTTTAATTAATGCTATAAAAAGAGGCTTCAATGTCATGTTTAATAGCTGTATGAATTAATCGGTACGTTCGCAGTCAGTGGCGCTGCTTGCAGTTGGTCTGTTTGTGGGAACTTGACACTGCACAGACTCTGGCTCTAAGTGACATCACCAGGGCAAGATGGCAGCGGCCATACAGTTTGGGATGTGTGTGATTAGTTGATAAGTAGATTAAACATTTCTACTATTTCAAGAGTGACATTTCAAGTAGGATTTGATTATTGAAAATATAAATGATGCGAAATGGCTCCAACAATATATATTTTTAAGTGTTTTCTTACTTTTAAACTAGTCGAGTAGTCTAAGTTTAAATTTCTGTTTAAACATTAAGAAAATTAGTCGCTAGGAACCTCCCAACTATCTGTTCTGTTAGATCAGGACAAAATTGTAAACTGGAGCACACGTCTGAAATGCATTAGATGAGCCATTAAGAGTTTTTCACTTCTTCTGAAGTTGCACTTTATAGTCTCCAGTGAATGACCTGGCAGCCAGTCACCCTCAACGAGTTTCAGACCGCTGAACAGCTGTTGCTTGACCGAGGATGACTCTCAGGAACTTGTGCTTGTGGTGTATATTTTGGTACGCCTGCTCTCAGAGGAAAGGAGTGTACCATAACAGCCTGCAGCTCTTGCTCTCCTTAGCTTGTAAGGGATGCATCGTAATATTCTTTACTGCATTAACAGGATCTCATCATCTCATCAAACAAATCACATTGTTAATAAATGGGCAGAAGTGTGAATAATGGGCTGTAAAGCAGTACTCGCAGTACCTTGCATCCCATATTTAACTGTGGTAAAGTGTTAGGGTTGTGGGTGCACCATTTTCATTAAAACACTGTGAATACATTTACAGAGACCCAAAGAAAAGCAGTCATATAAGTCAAAGAATGTCTTTGTCGTTTTCTGTTGTGGTGTGGTCGATGTCCTCCTCACTGGGGGTGGTGGGAGGGTGGTTGCCCCGCTGAAGTTATTTGTCAGTATTTGGTGTGTTAGCTCTTTCACTAAGGCCGTTGCAGAGTGGCAAAAGGTGGCCGTCTCTCTGGGTTCCTGCAGCCTCCCAGCAGGCAGTCATGGCAACCCTCCAGCTCGGGAGCCTCTGGCTGCCTGCTGTCGCTCCGGTGGGACAGCCGGTCAAACAGCCTGCCCTCCTGTGCCTCTCTGTTTGCCTTGCTGCAGATGTCATGGCTTGTTGCCACTTTAAACACTATGTTTAAACAGTGGCATTGAAGAGACAAAGATGGGCTCAAGCCTTTCCAGACAGAGGTTTAATAAATTGGCCTGGCACCAGTGGGGGTCAAATTTAAGGAATCAGAGTATGTAGAAGTATTGACTTTATGATTACAAGTTATTCACAAAAGTTTTACTCTATTAAGACACATCATTTTCTTTTATTTATTATATGATTAAATGTGTTGTGCCATTTCTAGAACGATTTGTTAATTATGTCTGTCTTGTTATTTAGGAGGCATGCAGGACTACAACTACCTTTATGGGAACTGTCTGGAAATCACCATGGAGCTGAGCTGCTGCAAATATCCTCCTGCTTCTGAGTTAAACAAGGAATGGAATCTGAATAGGGAATCCCTACTGGCCTACATAGAGAAGGTATAACTTATAGCTAAAAAAAGGGGTAACGATGTATCAGTAGTCATTACAGTTAAAATGTAACCTGTTTATTTAAAATGTCAATTCCACAATCAAACCCTATCTGATACCTTTGCAGATTTTCCCCACACATTCATTTATTTATGGTGAACCACCACAATATCAGGCTTTTTCTGCCACAGTTAGATTTTTTTGTAGCTGTGTTTCTTTCTCAATTAAGCGACTGAGTGTACTCTGGGCACAGATGGAGTGCACTGTAAGTGAAACTTAAAAATTTGTCAGGCCATTTAGCTTTAGCGTTGTCTATCATTCTTTAACAAAATTTAGATGAAGCTGGCCACGTTCCCATGGGAACAGCGCCCTGCACGGTCCAGTGCTGGTTCTAACCAGCAAAAGAAAGTTTGCTTTCACTCACCTCTGCAGAGGTTGCTCCTCTAATCCATAAGTCTGATCTGATCTGACATTTTGCAAAATCCTCAAAATTCAGAGAGGGGACACAGGATGATCATAAAAAGGACACACACACACACACACACACACACACACACACACACACACACACACACACACACACACACACACACACACACACACACAAAGAAAACAAGCTACAGCCAAACATGTAATATAATTAAGTGGAAATCGCTGCTTTGGTGAAACATCTCTCTAGCTTAGCAAGATGGCCTTGATATTTACAGTACCACTGTCTTCCAGGTCCATATAGGTGTCCGTGGCTATGTGAAAGAGGCCACCAATGGCACTGCCCTCACCAATGTCAGCATTGTGGTGGCAGGCATTCGCCACAACCTGACCACAGGAAAATATGGGGACTACTACCGCCTTCTAATTCCAGGAACGTACAACATCACAGCTGTTGCCCTGGGGTGAGTAATACCAATGAACGTCCTTCACAAAGCAGGTTTTCAAAAATAAGCTTTGCATCAAAGGGCTTACAGAAATGCCAAAAAAATGTCAGGTTTCAAATTTCACTGCAAAGAAAGATGAGAGTCGACTTGTGCTCCATACGATCAAAACAATGAGGCTCAGTGTCCATGTCTCAGCCACAGTTTCCCACAAGTGCAGCACTGAAGGAATGCATAACATCACCTACTTCCTCTTACAGAGTTGAAGAGTAACTCTTGAAGTGAAGATATATATGTATCACAGGTTCATTGGTTCTTCCTAGTAGAGAGATTAAAAGGCACTGATAATTTTTTTGTTATTGTCATCTAATTTTGGTGCTTCCAAGTGATTTTGAGGTGGAGTGGAAGTACTCAAGCATGTGTTTTTTTTTTTTTTTTACTGTATACAGCTACACACCAATGACGGTCCACAGTGTCCAGGTGATAGAGGGCAAAGCCACAGAACTGAACTTTACCTTGGCTCCTGTGGTCAATGAGGCTGCAGGTGGCATCACTGTGACTACAAACTCCATCCCAGCTACCAATGACCCAAGCCTCTCCACCACCCCAACTGACTCCTCTGACTCCATTCAAACCCAGCCGGCTCCTTCAGGGGAAAGTGAGAGCCGGCCTCCTTTACTTCCTCCTGACTACCAGCCCATCCAGCCTCAGGAATTTCGTCACCACAACTACGCAGACATGGAGCTGTTTTTAAGGAAGTGCAGCAGCGCGTTTCCCTCTATTGCCCATCTTTACTCTGTTGGCCGCTCTGTGGAAGACCATGAGCTGTATGTTATGGTCATCTCAGACAACCCCACCATCCATGAGCATGGTACGCTTTCACCGTTTGAGTAAAGGAGCTGGGATGCTTCCTTTTGTTTACATGTCATGTAACTTTGCCCTTTAAATTTTCTGTGTGATGTGTGCATTGGCATTAAGTTTAAGTTTTCCAATATTAGGAATTTTCCCTCTGACCTCCTTTTTGTTTCCATATCAGGTGAGCCGGAGTTTAAGTATATCGCCAACATGCATGGCAATGAAGTGGTGGGCCGAGAGTTAATGCTCAACCTCATTGAGTACCTGTGCCATAACTATGGTACTGACCCAGAGGTCACTAATTTGGTCAACAATACCCGCATTCACATCATGCCTTCTATGAACCCTGACGGTTATGAGGTAGCCAATGAAGGTAAGGGACACACATGGGCACAAACTCAGGCTAAATTCACATGACAGGGCTTAATGCTTAATTCAGAGTATTTCTCCAGATGTGATCCTTCTGCCAAGACTGAAGTCAAGTAATGTCTTGACATCAGTGTGAATGGACCTCGTTTATAAGATGATGGCAGATATTGTAGTGTCCAGGTCACACTGGTGTTACATGATAAATAAGCAAAGATGTAACATTTCAGGACTTAAACTGTATTGCAATCAGTTGACTAATGTTGCTTGAGTGTATGCCGCTAACTGCTCAAATTTATAGAAGAAGTAAGTGAAACTGAACACACAAAGTGAGCAAACCACATTCAGAGGAAGGAAGTGAAGGGGAGATGGAGTTGAGCTTGTGTACATCTTTAAGCAGGAACTTGCTGCAGTTGCAGATACATTTAATTTTTGTTTCATTTATTTATTTATTTATACAGGAAAATAATTAAAAGTAATATCAGGTGTGTTAAGTTAGTTAAAACTGGCCTGACTCTGTTAAAAAGTGGTTTTCAGCATACAGGGGACTTATAATCACTATTACTTTTTCCTCACAGGTGATGTAAAAGGCTACAAAGGGCGCAACAACAGCAACAATTTTGACTTGAACCGCAACTTCCCAGACCAGTTTGTTACCATCACAGAGCCCAGACAGCCAGAGACTATAGCTGTGATGAACTGGCTGAAGAGCATCCCCTTCGTCCTGTCAGCCAACCTCCACGGAGGTACTATTTTATTATGAGCTTTTAGTACCAAAGATTGTTGTCTTTCACCATTGGTGCCACTATTTGGTAGACTTAGACTCTCGTCTGTTCATTGTATCTATAAGAAGTATTGTGTACGTGTGTGTAAAGTTTTGCTTGTATTGTGTGAAAGAAAAAAAAAAAAAAAAAACATTTAGAGAGAGTAACAAAACACATAGTTGGGTATTTATGTTACTTCAATAAATTTGCAGCATTTCTGCTATGATTTAAAAAAAATAAAAATAGATCTGGATATAAGACTAGATCATGAAAGGTCAACCAGTTATTCATAGTTATTTTACTAGCTTGTCATACGGTTATGTTGTGGAATTTAGGTTCCCTGGTGGTCAACTACCCCTATGATGATGACAAAGATGGGACATCTCACTACAGCCAGTCGCCTGATGACAAAGTCTTTCAGCAGCTGTCTCGTGCTTACTCACAGGTAACTGGACACTGTTGCTGTTGGATCCTTTTCAGGCTGGGATATTGTCTGAATGCGGTTTCATGTTGTAATTGACAACAAAATGTGGACAGATAAAAGCCACTGGCTTTTTGTGGAATCTGTGGAGAGACAAAGTTTGAAAGCTTGACCACAACAGTACTCATTGTTGTGTTGTGACTTGTGTGTGTGCAGGAGAATCCTTTGATGCACAATGGACACCCTTGTGAGGACCTGTACCCCAATGAATATTTTGAGGATGGCATCACCAACGGTGCCAACTGGTACAGTGTTCCTGGTAAGCCCATGTCTCTCATACTTCTTTGACACTTGCCACATTCCTTTTTCTCACACAGAAGATCAGCAAAATCACCCTTTTATATATTAGTTTTGTAGTTTCTACACGTTATATGTAAAAGTTGTTGAAAATAAGCTTTGCCCACAACTCTGTGCAATTCAAACTTATCTTTTGTGGCTTCAAAATACTTAGAATTGATAAATATTTTTTATTTACAATTAAGTCTGCTGGTTTGTCTGCAAAAGGCCCAGTGTGTAGGATTTAGGGGGCTCTATTAGCAGAAATGGAAAATAATATAATAATAATAATATAGTTTTTGCGTTGGCCACCATAGTTAGCAGCCACTCCGCAACTGAACAGTGTTTGAAAAACACTGATTTTTAATGTGATACAGCTTTTATCTGGGATTTTACCAGTTTAAATCACTGGGTCCCTTTGTTTTGAAGAAGAAGAGATCTCTGTGGATAATTCAGCTCCTGGTAAAAACCTCCTGAACATCTGTATGTTAAGTTATCAGAGAAAAAAGGTGAGCACACTTTTGCAGGTGCTGGGCTTGCAGCCCACCTGCTACGAGCTTGACCATATTGCAGATAATTCAGGTCCATGTTAAATCCTCCTGAACAATGAACACTGAAGAAATCCCAACCAGGAGTTTACACTTGGCACACAGTTTTGCATTTGTTTAAGTTTGAGATGAAGTGTAAAGGAGCACTTTTTTCTCCAGGTGGCATGCAGGACTGGAACTACTTAAACACAAACTGCTTTGAGGTGACCATCGAGCTGGGCTGCGTGAAGTACCCCAAGGCCAAGGAGTTGCCAAAATACTGGGAACAAAACAGACGAGCCTTGCTTCAGTTTATACACCAGGTAATAAAACAAGACTCTTAACTTAACAGTGAGCTTTCTTCTTACTCGACTCAGTTTTGCATCTTCTCACGTGTATGTGGTTATGTGTCTCTGTAGGTTCACCGTGGAGTTAAGGGCACAGTGTCTGACATTAGGGATGGCACAGGAATTCCCAATGCTACCATTAGTGTGCAGGATATAGACCACAACATCACCACAGCTCATACTGGGGACTACTGGAGACTGCTGGCCCCTGGGACATATTCCATCACTGCCTCCGCTCATGGGTAAGATTTAGGCTTCAAGAAGAAGAAAAACAAGGAGAGTATCATTAAGTTTTTATATATTTCTGTGCTACAATGTCTCCAACTTTCTCTGTTGTCTAGTTATGAACCTGTGAGGACCTACGCCACAGTCCCAAAGGAAGGAGCAGAGGTGGTGGACTTCAGACTGACACGTGTACACTCAGAGCCTAGTGGCCAGTCTCCTAAGGGTCCCCCACCCACACAGAACCCATCTGAGAAGGAGTTCCAGAGCTTAATCAAGGACCTGTCTCTGGGCCAGGGTTTGGAGCAGCTGGTCAGGAGCACGGCCACAGAGAGCAGCTTCCGCTACAGACGCTACAAAGAGCTGTCTGGTGTTTTAAGAGGACTCACACTTAACTTTCCCAAAATAACATCTTTACACAGGTAAGCAGGCTTTTCTCTTCCCCAATGTCCTGTATGTGAACCAGCCGACATCATTTTTTTTTTAATTCGCCGCACACACCAAACTGACATCAAAGCACTACTGGTGACGAAGGGCGACTTTTGCCTTGCCTGTGTCTCAGCCAAAAAAAGTTTCACTTAAACACACTACAAAGACTACAGCAATGGCCAAATAACATGTATGTTCTGCACCTGCATGAGAGAAAATATGTCCTCATAACAGCAGGAGGCAGTAGTCTTATTTCATCATTCACAAAGGGAAACTTGAAGGCCAGCAGGACAGATTTAGGAACAACAACACAAAGAATTACAATCCGTTTCTGCTAAAGAGCTCTATTGCTAAAAACATAATATTATGTAACATAACAAGTTTGTTTCAGTCTCCCACGCTCTTCTCGTCCACTGAGCTAAACTGCCAGTCAGACTGACTTCACTCACAAGTAGGCTCCTCCGTCTCGGACACCTTTTCAATATGCTGAATTTGGCTGAAAAAAAGCCCTAAAAGGGGGGATTACTACCATTGGTGCAGGACACACTGTAAAAACTTGGGCGCTCACCAATGGCCCAACACTGACCAACAGCCCACCATCAGCTTGATGTCTCAGGGCCCGAAAGATACACAAATGTTTGACATCACACCTCTATACCTCTCATTCTCTGTATGCCAAAAATTCTGATATATATTCTGATTTTGTCTTTTCTGTGTCCAGTTTGGGCCAAAGTGTGGAGTTTCGAACCATCTGGGCTCTGGAAATCTCCAATAAACCAGGGGAAGCTGAACCGTCTGAGCCCAAGATCCGCTTCGTAGCAGGGATCCATGGAAACGCCCCAGTGGGCACAGAGCTGCTGCTGGAGTTTGCTGCCTTCCTCTGTATCAACTATGGCAAGAACCCAGCCATCACCAGAGTGAGTTTTGGGTGTCTTAGGAAATATAGTGTACTGATAGTCTGGACTGTATGAAGTAGTATATTTTTCATGTAGGAATACACAAAGTTCTTTGTTCACTCTCTGAAAAGTCTGCACTCTCTGCATATATGGAATCATATCAGTAAACACGGTATGTGGTTCAGCCCCGCCTGTAACTCTTCATTCTCTGTTTCCTTTCCTCAGCTGATCAATGAGACCCGGATTGTCATTGTTCCTTCAATCAACCCAGATGGACGAGAACAGGCTGTTGAGAAGCAGTGCACATCCAACCAGGGCATGACCAATGCTCGTGGCAAGGATCTGGACACAGATTTCTTTGGTCAGTTGTGTGGATTTGTGTGTGTGCAGGTGAACTGAGAGACAGAGACAAAAGAGAAATACTTCATCGACTTATTCAAACTACAATTTGTACACAGATTTGTTAGGAACGACACAAACAAATGTCATTGCACATACACTTGCCATAAGAAGGTAAGCATGCAAACATTTCCTGTTTTCCTCCTTTTATAGGCAATGCGTCACAGCGTGTGGTGGAGGCCCAACCAGAGACCAGAGCCATGATGGACTTGATACTGGACAAGGGCTACACTCTGTCTGTAGCCCTCGATGGAGGCTCCCTCGTGGCTACCTACCCTTATGACAAGCCTGTCCAGTCTGGTAGTTTTCCTCACAGCCTACAAGCTTTTCATATGTAGTTATAAACATACATCATACAGCAGCAATTTGCAAAGAGTAGGATAAATAATGCTTTATTTCAAGACTACTTGCTGTTAAATGGAACTTAATAGAATTAAGTTTTGCTGTGTGGTTTCATGTACTCTTTTTTTTTCAGTTGAAAATGAGGGCACACTGAAGTACTTGGCAAGTGTTTATGCCAACAACCACCCCAAGATGCACCTCGGGGACACTGGATGTTCAAATAATGGGCAAAGTATGTAGTTTAAGAATTATTAATAATCATTGTTGTCATATTGGTATTGAATTAGTCATTAATATCCTAATGGGACTTTTCTGTGACTCAGTGGGCAACATCCCAGATGGAGTTATGAGGGCAGCAGAGAGACAAAGTCACATGGGGAGCATGAAGGTAAGTCTGTCCACCCTCAGTGTCTGTGAAACCAGCTTCTGCAGTTAAGTTTGGGTCCATGCTGCTACTGCACGATTTTTTGAGCTATGATCTGAAAAGTAAAAGCAATCATTAAATATTAAAAAATATTTAAAAATTAGTTAGGGATATCTGTCAAATCAGTTTATGTGTCTTCTTGTGTCTACACATCTCCTTCCAGGACTTCAGCATGGACTTTGGCCACTGTCCAGAGATCACAGTGTACAGTGGCTGCTGTTTGTTCCCTCCCGCTGAGCAGCTGCCCACGTTCTGGGCCGAGAACAAGAAGCCTCTTCTGAGCATGCTGGTGGAGGTATGATGCAAGATTTTATCACCACAACATGGAGACATTCCTACACATGGATTAGTAAGCGCTCCAGTTTTAAAGGGACAGTTCACCCCAAGTCATAAATGTATATTTTTTTCCCTCTTACCTTTTCCTCCTCTTTATTAATCTAGATTGTTTTGGGTTTTAGTGGCAGAGTGTTGGAGATATCACCCATAAAGATGTCTGCCTTCTTTTAAATACTGTGGAACTAGATGTCACTTAGCTTGTGGTGCTCAAAGCGCCAAATGAATACATTTAAAAAAAACTCAACAGCAATTTCTCTTTCCAGAAATCATTGTGACATTACCTTGCTCAGTGGTGCTAGGTAAGCTAGCAGTAGATGCACGGTTCCTTCTGCGCAGTAACATGATTGGCAGGTGTAGTGTAGTAGAAGAAAATGAAAAACATAAAACATGAAACTGCTCACAAAAAGGTCTGTGGATATCTTGAACAACCGGGTCATTTTAAAAAAGACAAAAAGCTTTTCAAATGTATTTTTTTGGCACTTTGAGCACCACAAGCTGAGTGCCATCTGATTCCAATATATTGGAGAGAAAGCAGACACCTCCAACACTTGGCAACTGGCACCAAAACAATCTAGACGGGTACATAGCATTAAGAGTGACAGTGAAATCATGTAGTATTGATTTTGGTGTGAATCGTCCCTTTTCAACAAGTGTATAAAAGACATAAAAATATGACATACTCAAATCAAGGATTTTAAGATTTTTGATTAATCTATATTATCATTTTTCTCCATCATCACACAGCCTTAATTTTCCCTCCGTTTCTACCCCATCCAGGTTCATAAAGGGGTGCGTGGTGTGGTGAGGGACAAAAGTGGAAAGCCTATTGTTGGGGCAATCATTGTCCTGAACGGGGGAGTGAGGGTCTTTACTGCAGAGGGCGGTTACTTCCATGCGCTACTGGCTCCTGGTAACCACAACATTGAAGCTGTTGCGGATGGTTACCAACAGCAACGTCAAGAGGTACAAAGCTTTTTCGTAATGATCACTTGAAATGCATACAAAATAGATAGATAATAGAGATAAAAACAACTGGGGAAATTCAAGACATTTTTACCTGATATGAAAACAAAAAGTTTTGAAGATGTGACATAAGGAGCATTTAAACGGGATGACAATGCTGAGTAAAGCAAGAGGCCCACACTATCTGGTTCTAAACATTGAATTTTATGATCAAGTGTTACAAAACAAATATTGTTCCGTGTTAAAAAGGTGGTTTCATACACACAGTACCAACAAAACAGGAACCCTTTTCATGCGGATACAAACGCCAATAAAAATGCAGCATTCACAGATTTTTGTCCTAGAGGTCTTGTAATTTTTTTTACAGTTTATAAAGAGTTTTAATGTCAAACATTTGACATCTTTTTTCACTAAACATTTGAAATATAAATTCAGCTGATACATTACATTTTAAGGAAAATTCTAAATTCAAAATAAAGTCTTAAGACACATAAATAAAAAATATCACACTCGTATTATAGAAAGTCAGTGGAAGAATATCACTATGGTTCCCCATTAATGTCTACATCTATAAAAGGTGTAGGGCGAAGCACACAAAATCTCTCCATCACCTCCACCTTTCCATTTTGTTGTTCTGAAATTTGAAGTGTGGGGTAGGCCAGCTCTTTAAACAGATGTTCCTTAATGTTACGGCCCAGCTCCAGACCATAGGCTGCGAGCTGCCCGCAAGGCCTGAAGAGCAGGGGGTCCACAACTAAATGATACGTCTGCTGGTACTCTGGTACTGTGAAGCCGTGCATCATCAGAGGTCCTGGCTGGCTGGTTGACACACTGCCGGAGGTCTTCTGTTCAGTAGTAGGCACGCTGTGGGGTAGTTTGACTTCTGGAAGAATGGCAGCATTTCTTATATACCTGTCATCCAGCGGTTTCTGAGGGTCTGCTTTACTCTGCTCACACAATATGTCCAAATCATAATATGGAGCCGACATGAGTTTCCTCTCTTTAATAGTCTCCCCATATTTCTTAGGACATCGAATACTCTGCCGCAGGCCATAGGGACGCATTTCACTCCTCTGAAAATCAAAGTGACATTAGTGTCAGTGGATTCAAGTGCCTCTGTAGGTTGCTATGAATTATGGTGTCAGAAAACAACCAGTAAACCATAGTAATGACGGAAAAAAAAAACAGGAAAGAAACTAGGATCAAAAGGTGCACTTACTATTTTGCAACAACTTTTTGGGTTTGTGTCCAGGCCACATTACTGAATCAGGTCTGTTTCTTCAGCTTTGGGTCTCTTTCCTCCATTTTTTAAAAATACTCCACTCAAATAATGACACTGAATAAATGACAGGCACTTCTTCACTTGCTATGGAGAAAAGTCAAGCAAATTACAGGTGAATTCTGACATTTTTGCAATATACCTCCCAGAAGATAGCTGTTTAATTTAGGATTTTTATGAGTCAGTTCTCAAATCCGAACCTGCAACAGATTATACTAAGCAGTCACACCTGCAAATGAGGTCTCCTAATTAGGTAATCAACAACCCCACTTTTGTAGGATGCTTTGAGTTTTAGCTCCATGTGCAGAAAGAGTGGATGAGATGATGTGGTAGAACTTTATATTCAGTGGCTACCACAACCAATATAAAAAGTTTGATTGTGATGTTTGACATAATTCTGCTGTTATACTGTGAATGGCCATCCCACTATGACCATGTTTCATGAAGGCTCAGAGGCCCATTTAAGGATTTTGATGTGTTGCAGGTGGTGGTGTCTTCCTATGAAGCTGCAAGCTCCATTATCATTGAGTTTGACATGGACAACAGCATCTTTGGCCTGCCCAGAGAGTTTGTGGTGGCCAGTGCAGGTAAGCATGTCTACAAAAATGTTTACATGGCAAATGAAAATGAATATTACACAAATATTTTTGTTCACATGCAGCAGTGCATACTCAAATTCATGTACCCTAACATGTTGTTTATCACATCAAAATATGGAAAAGTGGAACAGCTGGAGCAGCTTGTGCCATTTTGCTTTTGTGCAAGATAATGGGATTTTTTTAAAAGCTTGCCATTAGTGATGAATCTGTTCAACCATGCAAACTTAGCCTTTCTTTTTCACTCCTTCAACCACCTTCTTGAAAAAGTTGGTGTTAAGATCGTAGCACATATCCAAAAACCCGTTGATATTTAAGTCTTTCAAGGTGCTTTAAAGTAGGAGTGTTCCTCCTTCCAAACAAAAAGGTGGACTTTTCTTTTGCCATGCCCCCACAGCCTTGCAAATTCCTGTTGGTTTGTGTACAACTCTTCCATGACAATGCACAGAGCTGATCGTAAACAGGCTAGAGGCCGAGTGTTGCAAATGGGGTAAAAACCCTAGTTGTTTACATGTCCAGAGAATGTTACCAAAACCAGAATAACACCTTATGCCAAATGTCTCAGTAGGAAAATGTGAAATTCAGAAGGTCAAAGGTCAAACTGGGAATAACAACAGAAAATGTTGTTTACATGAACTGAATGGAATTCAGAATATTGTCATATTCTGAATATTAGTGTGCATGTAAAAGTATTAAATGTTGCTAAAAACCTTTAAGTACAAGTCTAAATCTAAAATCAGTGTCTTCTTAAATTGTTTTTGACTCTCTTTAGTATGTTAGTCTTGTGATCTTGACACAGATGACATGCACTCAATAACAAATCCCTTTCTGAAATACTGTTAAGGCACACAATAAATCTCCTTTAATTATTTTTACAAGCAGTTTAAACGCTTTAAAAGAGTGTCAAGAAGACTGAAGAACTATCTTATGTTTTGTGTTCTTAATCATTAAAACAAAATTTTAGATGATCAATTTTAGCTGCGATTGAATCCTTTTTTAGGTCTTTTAATGTTTCCCAGCTTGAATCTGTGTGTATGCAAACATGCTGACTCGTGTATTTTCTCTTACTCATCTCAGCGGCCTCCATGACAGCGCTGGTGGTGACGGCATGCATCATCTGGTGTGTGTGCGCAGCTAAGTCTAATCGACAAAAAGATGGCTTCCACCGCTTGCGACAGCATCGAGATGATTATGATGACGAGATCCGGCTCACCTCCATGGGCTCCAAGAAGTCGCTGCTCGCACATGAGTTTCAGGACGAGAGTGAAAGCGATGAGGAGACACTGTACGCCAACAAAATCTGAGAACCATTGCACCAGATTGGCTGTTGGCTCAGTATTTTATTTTGATCTCCCCCTTAAATTTAACCAACAAGGAACAAGATAAACTCTAGACAGCATCTCTGTCTTTCTTTATGAGGAAGATATGAGTGATAAAGACACTTTGTTCTGTTGTACCATCAAGCTCTAAGGACTCACTCCCAGTCACTCAGTTGTTAGTGCTACTAAATTATTACTTTTAAGAGCATCCTGCTGGTTTCCAGACTGAAGGGGTGCTTCATCTCTACCTGACTGGATCAGGAGAAAAAGACAGAGAAGGTGGTAAAAAAAAGAGGGAGAGAGAAATAAAGGTTGGGTCAACTATGACCCTCATCCGTCCTTTGATAGCAGGTTTTGAGTTCAACAGCTTTTTCATTTCCGAGCCATGCAAGAGTGCCCTTTTAGACCACTACCTGTCCTGCCTGGCTGAGGGATTCCAGCCCGTAAGTCCAAATAAACTCTTGTTTCCTGGATGTGTAATGAACCCTGGATGGAAGTGATTAATCTCACACAATCTCCTTGTTGATATCGTGCACTTCTTTTACTACCGCTTTGAGCTAGGAAATTAAATTTGTGATTGATCTGTGTCTTTATCCAAGACAGCATTGCCACTTTGAAGCATCTGAATCTTCGGGAGACTGAATCCAACTCTGTGCCTTGGCTTCTGTAAAGTTTACAGTCCGGTCGGGCTATAGTATGTGACAGAAAGCAGCAACATAGTGAACAGATATTTGATCCATCCTAAACTCAGGTGGTAGGAGAAGTCTGATTGAATGACTGCTGAATTCCAGTGTTGCACTGTTTCTGCACAGGTGACTCTAGGCTGGCCGGCCTGGGTTCAGTAGTTTTGTATTTTTCCAGTGAGTCAATGTTGCGGCCAGAATCATCATCATGGGAGCGAGCTTCTCAAAAGCTTTAAAGCATCAGGGAGAATATGTTACCAATGAAATGCTTGAATGAAACCCTTTCTCATTAAGTGCAGGGTGCTCTGATGTATGAATGGAGGTCACTTGCACTAAATGGAGAGTAAGCATCGTCCCATATCATTGGCCAAGAAAAGAATATCTCTAAATATGTAATCATAAAACAAGAATGTATTTTTTTCCCTTTTTGTTTTAAGTGAAGTTTTGTTGTAAGATATGGAAAGTAACTGCTGACTTTCATGCATGTCACACTGAATCTGTTTTTGGTAAAGGATGTGCATTCTCACCATGTCTCACAACAAGGATTATCTGTTTTGTTGTCATTTGAATGTGTTTATTCCTCGACTAAACAACACTTCAGAGTGCAAAAGTCCTTCTTCCTTTGTCCGTCCATTACTGATCACTGTCTAGGAATCATCATCAGAGCCACAAGTTGCGTGATTTAAAGATCCAGTGCAAAGATATTCCCATTTGTCAAATTTATTGTAAAAGAAAGGGCATATAAATCATGATGCATCTGACTGAAATGTGGTTTAAAGATGAGAAAAAGTTATGAAATTTGTTCAGTTTAGACATTAGTTTAAAACTGCTCAGTACATAATTGTTCACAGGCTTCCCACTGTCATGAAATTCTTGGAAAAGTTATATTAGAAAAAATCTTTTCCAGGCCCAGAAATGGTTTGGAACTATTAATGTTTTGGAAATAATTCAACCATTGTCGTAAAGAGCATAAAAAGATGGCCAACATTATGCGAAATATGTTCCTGGTATTACTAATTTAAAATGTGCTGCACTGTGTAACCATTGAAATATTGCTAGTTACATGTGATACATGGCGCATGCAGCTTGTAGGGGGCTGAAGTGTCTCGTGCAAGTAAAGTCAGCAAGCACAGGCAGTTTACTTATCCACAAATGCTTGGGGAAGTGTGTGTTTAGGAATTTATGGCATCCAAATGACAAATCTAATAAATTACTTGAGAGGCAGGCCATAGCTGCACTGGATTGGTGCAGCTATGGCCTGGATTTTGGACCATTTCTCATTTGTGTTTTGTTAAAGATCATTAGTCATTGGATGACAACATTTGAGATGTGTATACACATGAATCAAAGAAGCGTGTTTTTTGTTAAATATGGTGAAAAAAATTTAACTTTAAGCATCTTTCAGAAAATCAGGTGAACTTCCAAAAACCAAATGTGTGCTAATATTTACATTAGATCTGCAAATATAACCATTCCTAATCGAATTAAAATTGTTGCACTGGGTCATTAAAATCATGTGGCTCATAAGTTGTGAGCCTGGCATGTTTTCCATCACATACTTTGAAGGAATACACACTTGTTGACTAAAGATTTTGCCTTGATTTACTTTTCCTTTGAGAAGAGATTCTCTCCTTTTAATAAATGCAGCTGTTGTCAGTTAAACCTGATATCTGTGTGGAGAGACAGTTTTGTACATTATTTTTCTTTCTTATACTGTGTCTATGAATGCGTGTGTATGAATTTTGAAAGTTGAGCGTGTGTCAGGGTCACGCAGTGTTGGTGTGAAGATTTTATATGAACTGGAATCAACTGTAAATAATGTTTGCCAATTGTGAATTAGAAATTAAATGCAATGTATGTTAACCAGGAGTCCACACACAACAAAACATTCAATAAAAACCTGTGTGTGATCATGACATGCTAACATGCACAAAGCCTCATAAAAACACAATGAAATAAAACCTCTCACAGCTTCTCTTTTGCTTCTGTGTTGCATTGTATTATTTTTAATAACCAGGGAGATTTGGGGATACAGTGACTCAGAGGATCTAACATGTCATTTAACTGAAGGGTTTGTGGCTCAATCCTTGGCTCCTGTCTTCAGGTCAGACCTTGAGCAAGAAAATGAATTAAAATTGCCCTTGAAGGCTAATATCTGAGCGTGTACACGTGTGGGTAAAAGAGGGGCATTGCAAAGTGTTTTGTCCGTGCAGTGCTATGAAAGTGCAGTTCATTTACCCACAAAGGCTTACTACAGTCATATAATGAACATTTTAATATCCTTTAAATTGTCAGCAGTTATGAATGAAATGCTGATGTTGTTTGGACCAAATCTGGTGTGTGTTTTCAGTCATACACCAAAAATAGTATAATCTATAAATAATAGATAATTATTAGTTCACCTGTAGTATTTTGACAAACTGCTCTGTTATATTCACTGCTGAATATACATACTTACATTATGCAATATCAGTTATTAAATCTGTGTTTCCCCAGGTAGTGGTAGTTGATGAAGTGGGTGCTCTACTTGGTAGATGGGTAGGTTATCGAGGAGATTGGTATGCTCTTATGTGTTCCAATGGCTTTTCGGGTGGGTTATACAGTCATGGGTGGATACTGAGAGAATGGGCCCCTGGACACAATTATGCAAAGGGCCCCACCTCCTATCCTACACAAAAGCAAGACATATAGACTTTTGTGGTGTTTTGCCTCTATTTTTGTTGCCTCTCTGTAGTCATTATGCATCTTTTGTGGTTTTCATCCTTTTGTGTCTCTTAGAGATAATTATGTGTATTTTTTTCCATCGCTTTTGTCCCTTTATGATTGTTTTGCCCCCTTTGTAGATATTTTGTGTCTTTACAGTTCCTTTGCTTCTCTTTGTTGTGTTTTTGTGTCTCCTTGTGGCCATTTTGAGTCTATTCCTGGTCGGCACATTTCAATTTAATTGATATTTTGCAAGTGTGTGCCAGGGCCAAACTTTTGGTCCCTGGGCCTGTGCCCTGCAGGCCCATTCAGTAATCTATCCATGTATAGCGACTGTAAACCATCAGGAAAACGGGTTGTTGTATTTGTGTATACCCTCTACCACACCACTGGTTTCAAAATATTAAAAAAACAATAAAGTTATGTTCAAAAACACAATTTGACAGTATACATAGTATATGATATATATATATATAGTAGAATCCCCAAATGGCCTCTGGGTGGCGCTGTTTATGTGATTGGGAATAGTACATGTGGAGCCCAAATAGTGTGTTACCTGACAAGCTCGGCTGAGGGCGATAAAAACCCCTTTTTCTACTTTTTTGTTTTGTACGTGGAACGTCTTCTATTGACACGTGACGCAACCCGGAACTTGGTGATGTCGCAGGACAACAAAGATGGCAGGAATAGGAGGCAGCAATTACTGGGAAGGTAAGGGAACAAAATTGGACTTTAAGAAACATAATGTAAAGCAGCATATAGTATATTGTCAGTAATATCAACAGTTAATTTGCCGGTGTCACTGTCGGCGCGTTTGGCTGGTGCTTCAAACACATACGTGTCTCTAAAACGACTAGCTCCCAACAAGCTAGCTAACATATCTGTAAATTAGCGTTATTCCTTAAGCTGTTAAATCTGTGTCGCCTCTCTAAACGGTTTATGAACAACATACACGAGTCCATTGTACCAGCTGTAACACACGTTAGATGGCAAATAGCAGAAAACGTTTTATTTCTCGTTCCCACTGTTAAAGTAGTGATGTGAGTTAGCTCTTTCAGCTCACTCCAGTGGTACAACTTCAAAAAGCGTTGCTATTTACTTTGGCAACAAACTACAATGAGACGTTGATAAGTTTTACTTTTTAATGACAGTTTCAGAAGTAGTACATTTAGTCGTCAATACAAAAATTTACAAATGACAATAACGACACAAGTAGGTACAAACCAGACAGACAAAGATACAATAAATGAAATGGACACAAGTAGGAAAAGACACAAGGATTTACCCAATTAGTTATAAAATGGAGTTGTAAGATTTGCATAATTCAATAATTTTAGTTAGTTTTGAATTACATATTGTTACGTTGATATTTTTTAAGATATGTATCTAGATCTGATGTTTTCAAAAAATGCATATTAGGGCAATTTATTAAAACAAATATTTTATGAAAGTAAAATTTAATCAGAAGTAATGAGCAAAGAAATGATATACTGTTCATTCTTGGAGAGAGACATTTTTATATGTTAAAATGTTTTCTCTCTCTGTGTGTGTGTGTGCACATGTGTGGTCCCTTGGTACAGATCTGCGAAAGCAGGCCAGACAGTTGGAGAATGAACTGGACCTGAAGTTGGTCTCCTTCAGTAAACTTTGTACCAGCTACAGCAGCTCCAGGGATGGACGTCGAGGAGACACGTAAGATCTTAACAACTGCCCAAAGCAAAAGCCTGTATATTATTCTCAGTCACGCAAGTTATGGTATGCTTAGAAGGAGTGAGGCGAAGGTTAAGTTAACTAACAACACCAAGCATGTCAAACTGCTACTGACTACTACTAGTTAATCAAGGCAAGAACACATTTGACCTGATTGGGATTGCGAGGTCATTGATGTGATGGTTAAAATAGTAATTTTAAGCTAAAACAAGTCGTTGATTAATCATTTAGTTGATCAACAGAAAGTTAATGTGCAACTTTTCTATATAATGAATAAATTATTCCAGACACTTTTTATGTAAAAATGTACAACCATTTCTGATTTCAGCTTCTCAAAAATAAGGTTTTGCTGCTTTTCTTTGTCATATGTGATAGTAAATTGAATATTATTGTATTGCGTATGGATGTTTGGATAAATTGAGGAATTTTAAGATGTCACCATAGGTTCCTGGTAGTACTACTGGCCATTTTCACATTTTTTTAAATATGCTAGATACCAGATGATTAATTGAGAAAATGATCATCAGATTAATTGACAATGAGAATAATTTTTAGTTACATCTCAATGTGACTTATACCCTTCTAGTTCGTGCTAGTTAAGAGATGCATGCCTAATACTTAAAGGTCTAGTGTGTAGGATTTAGTGACATCCAATATCTATCACCCACTCAGTAGGTTATCATTGTTTTTTCTTTGGCTGGTAAGTGACACCAAACTATCAGCCACTTGCGCATTTTACCAGCATTTGGCTGGTGACTGTTGCTAATTTCCAAACCTGGTGGCATCTAGCAGTGAGATTTCAGAACTCAAACTTCCTGAATGTGCCAAGAATGTAGGACAACTATGGTGGCCGACACAAAAACACAGATGGCTCCACCAAACAGCAGTGTTTGATTTATCTGTTCTGGGATACTGTTGAAACAGCATGGTGGTCTCTGTGGGAGAGGACCTGCTCAGTATGTTGATATAAACAGCTCTTACTTAAGTAACAAAAAACACAGCAATTGTTATTTTCAGGTGATTATAGATAGATGAAAACATATATATACCATGTCTGCTAAAAGATCCCCCTAAATCCTAAACACTGGATCTTAAACAGATATGAGGGGAATAATCTGTTATAGGGCATGTCCATGATTAATTGAATGTTAAAAAAAAAAACAACGCATGAGTGAAAAATTGTTTATTTAACAATCTCAAGAATCATAAAGGTGCAAAAGTGGTAGCCGAAGTGGTCAGAGTGCCTTGAAATGTGGTTGGAGGCTTGCCAGCACAGGAAAGTGTTGGCTGCAGGAAGGAAGTATCTATGAACAATACATTGTATCCGTACCATCCCAAAGGTGGCGGTTCACTAGCTACGATATACAAGGAGAAGGACAAGTAAAAAAGAACTATTACTGTAACACCATCAGTGTGCCTTTTGTTTCTTTTGATTAGCAAGCCACTACTTACGAGCTGTAAGGATGAAACTGACTTCCAGCACAACTTTAAATTTTGATTCTTACATAATTTGTGGCCTGATACAGTCATCTGTAAATGAAAGATTATGTGTTGCCAATTGATGCCCCACGCAACAAACAGTGTACAGCTTTGCTGATGCATCCTCACATAGGACATTCACTAAACCATCACCAGCTAAGAAATCTGTAACCACTTATGTAATTTAATCTAAAAAAAGGTCAGTCACATTTAAGATTTGAGTAGATTATGTTTCTCAGAGGTATATATCAGGTCATGCTTAATGTAAAGCTAAGGTGCTACGCTAAACCTCTAGTTCTGATAGTGTATCGTCCAATCAATAAAATGGCTCTCATTATTATAAGTATATTGTATAATATTTAGACATGAGAAATCTTTTAAAAAAATAATTCTTTTACAACTTTTTCAGAAAACAATCACAAACAAGAACTTGTTCTCCATTCTCTGTTTTTCCTCTTCAAGGTCAGACACCACCCCGCTGCTAAACAACTCCACCCAAGACAGGATGTTTGACACCATGTCAGTGGAGATTGAACAGCTGCTGGCCAAAGTAAGTAAATTCTCACGCGCCAATGGCCCGTGAAAGGCCAGCAAAAAGACTGTAATAAGAACAGCACAGGATTTATGCCATGGGTCTTGTCTTTCATCAAGGAAAGAGCAGACCGCAGGTTCCACTTTTTCACATGCATTAGACCCTGAAGTGCTATTATGTATTTGGCTCAGTTCAACTCAAAGATTTAAAGTTACAATCTCGTTAATCTTTGTTTTTGTTCTTTTTGGTGGCACAGAGGGCGATGAGTGGTAATTGCGGGTGTGTTTTGGGATATCATTTGCCAGAGATCCAGATAGTGTCACCTGTGTGCTGTCTCCTGAGCACCAAATTTGTTTTTTTCTTTGGATTTGCACTTGTTTCTTTAAGTTGCTCTTTTGTCTGATTGTTACTTACAATGTAAAAACAGAATGAAAAAAAACAATAGGCTGCCCCACATACAAGTAAGTTGAGGAGTGAGTCTTTTGCATTAGCTCTGGCTACCTTTTCTTGCAGACCAACCACAGCTGTGTGATCAAAAATGCATCACTAACTGCGATGCTTGTGAATTCACAGGAATTTCCCTTTAGACACCCATTACAGAAAACTGCAGACGAAAGGGCTTTCATCTGGAGGCTCAATCACTGTGTTACTTGGTGATAGTGAGATAAAAAGACATTTATTTGAATGAAAATCTTAAAGATTATTTCTTTAAGACACATAGTTTTATTCCTCATGGAGAGGCACAAATGACAAGAGATCATGACAAAAGAATGGAATTAACTGTACAATGTTTAAAGTTATGGACACATACAAAAGATGTACGTCAAAAATAATCTGATCTCAAAAGGGCACAGAACACCATCATGTGTTGCATTATTTAATGATTTGGCGTGAAAGACATCCCTTTTATTTAAAGTACACATCCTTGAATTGACACATGTTGTATGTGTGTTACTGTGTTTTGCATATTTGCCAAGTTGTATTTGGATTCTGTTTTGGGTCTTTATCGTATCTGCTGATCGCCTGGTTTTCCTGATGTTTTTTTTTTTTTTGTCCTTCTGTCATTTAATTTATCTTCCATCTCTGTCAGCTGACTGCTGTAAATGACAAGATGGCAGAGTACACCAATGCCCCGGGTACGGCTTCTCTCAACGCTGCACTCATGCACACGCTCCAGAGACACAGAGACATCCTACAGGTTTGCCCTCTCATTCTAACCAATTAGTTTATTTTTTATTTCATTTTTTAATGTATTCTACCTTACATGTTTTTGTTTTCTGTAAAAAACAATAAATTTGGTTCGGCTGTGGCTCAGAGGTAGAGTGGGTCCCCGGCTCCTCCGGGCAACATGTAAAAGTATCCTTGGGCAAGATACTGAACCCCAAATTGCTCCCGACGCTGCGTCATCGGCGTGTGCCTACGTATGAATGGTTACTGCCTAGTAGGTGGCACCTTGTATGGTAGCTTCGGCCACCACTGTGTGAATATGTGTGTGAATGGGTGAATGTGAAATGTCCTCTAAAAGCACTTTGAGTGATCAAAAAGACTAGAAAAGTGCTAAACAAGTACAGTCCATTTACCATTTCAATTTTTTCTTCTCTGTGGTCACGGTTTGCTCTTGTGCCATCCCTTTCCTTCATTTTTGCTCTGATATGTTTTCTATGCAGGACTATACACATGAATTCCACAAAACCAAAGGCAACTTCTTGGCCATCCGGGAAAGGGAAGACCTACTGGGGTCTGTCAGGAAAGACATTGAGTGAGTATCCAGTCATACCACCTTGTGATTAATTTGACCATGCAGCTAATAAAGCAGCGTGTGTCCATAGTTATGGGACTATACAGTAGACTCTGTGTTTATCATCCTCACTGCAAATGCAATTTCACTGCACAGAATTATTGATAACTCATTTAATGTATTGACTGGTAAAGGTGCTCAGAGTCAACACACATTTTGTCTCACTCACATGAAATGGGTCATGTTGTTGCACACAAAACAATATAATACTAGCATGTAATGCAATGCTCGTGTTTGATCTTAGTTGCTGTGGAGGGATAAAAACTGCCGAACATTATTCACAGTGCATCTGTGTTGTAGACCTTACTCCTTAGAGGGATAGTTGAACCTTGACTTCCACTTGGCATGCTCTTGAAAAATTTTAGCCATTAAAGCCTTAGAAGATTCATGGTTTCTTTGGCCTTGTATTGAGAAAGTGTGTCCTCTTCTCAGATTGGCTCAGTTGTGAGTGAGTGTATTGAAATGAGATGGAGGCTCCCCCAGACCATGACTCTTGTCGTTTTTTCTTTTCTTTTTTTTTTTGTAATGGTTTATTGATCTGTAAGACACAGCAGTGAGCATACGGTGAGCACTGCAGGATTCCTATTGATCCCTTTCCATCCATCTGGTATGCAGATAGTCTGCAGATGCTTCATACAGTCATACACGGTTCATAGGCCTCACAGTCACTTTATATCATACGTTTTTCTCATTCAGCTCTCACACATTAACCTATTTAAAGGTGTGTGTAGTTCATAAAAGGATGTTATATTACTAAATTATTCTTCAATTCTCATTAAAATGTATAGTAAATGTCAGTATAATCATAGGATATCGTAGGATGGTTATTGGATTTAGGGGACATACACAGTAGGTGATTCATTAATCTTTAACTTGTGGGACCAATGCATTTCTATTTTTGAATAACCTCTCTCTCCTGAATTATGAATGAGAGTGCAGAACAGTGGGTTTTTGTCTTATTTCAATTAAACAAAGTATTTGATTTCAGAATAATAAAACCTCTTCATACCCGCCAGGTTGCCACTGAGCTAGTTCTAAGCGGCTTAGCATCACATATCAAAATACTGATAAATATTTGAAGTGCTCCTAATGTTTAAATGTGTCCTATCTGTGATTATTTGTAGTCCTTTGGTCCGTCAGTCAGAAGAATTGAAAAATGTATCAAAATTTCAAACATTTACATGTGAAGTCCATTTCTTACTGTGCATGCCAACTTTGTTTGTCAAACGGATTGCAGTTCTTTGTATATTACGTCAATTTTTTTCGTCTTCCTGCACAGTGTTATTGGTTATATTGGTTATTGCTACCTTGTTGGCTACACAGTTAAAGTGTCCCCCATCTTTTCTGTGTATATTTCACCCCAGGACAGCCCCTGGTACAACATCCCCCACTGTTGAGAAGTCCAGTTGACTCTGTCATGTGTCTTTTCGGGCACCATTCTACAAAATTGAAAGGCTTTTTTTCTTAAAATCCTGGCTCAGTGACAGGTTTTATGTAATGTGATGTATTTTGGTTAATATTTGGAGTACAAAAACAGTATTGACATATTTAGCCCTCTTTTTAACAGTGACAGACGGAGAGGGATAGCAGATAAACAAGGCGGGCGTGTTTTGTTCATTTGCTAACAAAGGGGATTTCATCCCTCCTCAAATCATCCTCTGGATATTCAACATGCTATCAACAGTTGTACCGGCCGCTTTCATGTTTTCTATAGATAGTGCAGAAGTGCTTAGCTTGCTTTTCAATGGAAGAGACAGACTCGAGTTGTTGCTGCTGCTGCTGTTGTTCATAAGATTATTATTGTAGAAAGGTCTCTTTTAATGTTAAGATTAAGGAATTTTGATGATGTTGTTGACTGAGTTGAGGAGGAATACACACGTTTTTCCCTCAACTGCTTTCTTTCTTTATATGTAAATGAGCACAGTGTTTGGAGAGTGCATTATCTCTTATTTCACAAATGTTTTTATTTAAGTACTTATTTTAACTTTATTTAACTAGATAAGTCAACTGAGAACCATTTTTATTTACAGTGGCAACCTGGGAAAATAATTGCGTTCTTTAAGTTAACTTTAGTTAAAACTACTTTTATCAATGCACCATCGAGCCATTATTTCCAAATGATAATTTGAAGTCACGATGCACATTAGCAAACACATTACAGCTTTATATCTACTCAGTTAGTGCCACCCCATGGGGTCAGCACTACATGCAACAGTTCTCTCAATCTTCTCATTAAAGCAAATTACTTAAGGAGTGTCACCGACCCTGCTAAATAGGCTTAGTGCTGATGAATCTAATGCATAGAAATGAGCCAGTCATGTTGACCCATTGCCCAGCCTAAGGATGATTAATGTGCCCAGGGGCTGCTAATGAGGGAACCGTCTGATCTTACAGGTAGGGGAATTACAACTGCGGCTGTTGTGGCGCATTGCAATGAGCTGTTGAGTCATGCTTTACATGAGACAATTTCTTTTGAAGAGCTATTTGCCTCTAACCTCCCTATTGACCTTTACCGGTGGTGCATGGGAAGGTAATAAGGTAGGACTGGAGAATATATGAAAGTAGTCGATCCTAGACAGCTGAAAGGCTAGCTCATTATTTTTCAACACTTGATCCGGTGAACTGCCTCGACTAATGCAGCTTGTGAGGAATAATAAAATTATGAGCTAACTTTGTATTGCTAAGACACTTTTCTTTGGATCCTGTCAGATATGCGTACAGAGAAATTCAATGATCACAGTTTTATTTAGGTTTACTCAGTAGTGTTGTCTGCAACAATATCAAAATTGCAATGAGAGTATTACAAAAAAACCCACAAAAGTATTTTCCCTGTATCACCAAAGCAGGGCTCAGTATTTTATGACTTTGTGATTTTATCAAACAAAAGCCTGAGATTGTTTTGTTCTTGGCTTGAGCAGCCAAGTTTAGAGCTTACACCACAGCAACAGCATAATCTGTGTAGAAGTGTTAATGGCTGCAGTTTTAAATCTTTTTAATGTTATACATTACGGATTAAGATGTATTTGGAAAGAAGAATGTTAAAGCTACATTAGGTAACATGAAAAAATCTGTCAAAATAACTGAAACTGACAATATATCCTGAAAGTTCATGAGACAGTTGGTTTGTGAAAAAAACATTTCTCTGTCTCTCCTCTTCTTACTGCCTCTATTAGCCTCCTCTAGAATCAACGACGGTGCACCCAAAACAACCAATCAGAGCCGAGTCTCCAAATTAGCTGTCAGTCGGTCATTGCTCGTAAACTGTGGTGAAGCTACAGCGTTAATCCAGATTCTGTAAAAGCCTTTTTTTCACCTCAAATGTTCTCAGAAAGATGCGTTTGTGACCCCTCCACCATGTTAAATCCAGTCAACTGAAATTCCAAGCACCACCCATCAGACAGACCAACTTTCTCATTTTACAGCTTAACAGTTTTTTTTTATCATTGTCACCAACTACAATTTTAAGGTCAGGTCGCTCTGAAATCAGTGGGCTGTCTTGCCTTTAACACAGTGATGGCTGTCTCTGCTGCAGCTGAGTCTTTAGTCTCTTTTGTCAGGCAGAGGGCAGCAGAGATCTTGAGCTTGGAGTACACCTGGAGATTTTCGTGTGTATGTGGGTTGTTTACACTGCACACACAAAAATCCATACTGATTAAAACAGTGCACACCGAATAATTTATGTGAGCACATGGGCAATATGACATTTTGTCAAAAATGTGTCAGTATCTTCCAGTGTGCTTGTAGACTCTGTCAGCGAAACATGTTCTCATGCAAGCACACACAGACACACACACACACACACACACACACACACACACACAGACACAGCTGCACCATTCATAACAATAGAGTGAAGCTGAGCTCAGACCGAATGCTCCCTCTTCTCCTGCTTTGATTCTAAATGTCAGCAACAACAATGACAGCTCGCTTGTGATTTACACCGGTGCCCTTTTAAAAAGCCTCGCTGGAGTGATGAAGCTGCCTGTCACTACAGGCAGTTCCAGCCCCATACAGGCATCAGCTCTGCTGGTGGGGCGGCCAGATTGGGCTCAGCCACTGTGGAGTGTGCTGTGTGTGCACTGAATATAGAATTTCCATTCAACGGCATTGGATGGCGTACTGGGGATGAAGTAGGCACATTTGTTCTTGGATCGCTCACAGCAAGCAGGGTGGGGTAGGAGAGTGGGGTAAGATGTTTATGGTATATGTGTGTGCATACTCTTGTATGTTTCACAGTTCCCCCTCCTCCCCTGCTCTGTATCTTGTTGTAACCCAACACGAGGGCTTGCTGTCAGCTGTTCAGGGATGCTGATAGCTAAAGTTGCATCAAGCAAAAGAGAATGGATGTGATGTGTTTGCTCTGTGAGTGGTATAACAACCCATCCATTAAGTCTGGCTGCTTTGCTACTGGATTCCTTAGAAACAGAACACGTCACGTCATTTCTGCTCCTTTAATTGCCCGAGATTGTATGGTGCTATCAATATGTGCTTGGCATCAGTGGAGTCTTATTTATTTTATGTTATTTATGATTTTATTTTGACATGGGCCAGTGCACATTAATACACATTACTGTAAATGTGCCAGTGTTAGCCAAAAGCTAATTTTCAACTGTTGTACCTGGGCCAGGTTGAAAGTACTTGAAGAAGACAATTCTACATGACAGAAGAAAATGAATTGGCCAGCAGACACAGTATGTACACAAAATCTAAAACTTAGCAGGAAAGGAAAAGTTCTGCACAAGATATAAGCATTAGCAGACAGGACACAGTCATCAACAAAACAATTTACATAGATAATGTGTAAAATAGTAGAAGAAGTGTTAAGGCCAAGCAGTTCCTACGCCCTTTCCGTTCGAGCTGAGCCAGCCCTGCGCAGAATCGATCACCGGCCACTGATGTGTAATGCATGCCAGTTATATTTGTGTCCGAGCTCGTCCCGACTTTCTCCGACGTCATGCAAAAGTGGACGCCGATAATCTCACGAGGCGGCCACAGATTTTAGAGCCAGGTGCCTTAGTTGCTTTCCATTGACTTCAAGACCCCAGGTGTGATGGTGAAAAGCTTGTCTCAGCCGATCGAACTGCTGATTGGTTTAGATGTTGACTCAGCAGTTTGACGTTTCAGATAAACTTTTTATTTTTGTTGAATTTCAGAAATTTCGAATGTATTTGTCTTATTTGAAGGTTTACTCTGTTAACAGAGTGCACTGCATGTTGTGGCTGATGGTGATGTTTTTCAGTCATAGAGACTAAATACATTCATTATGAACAATAGGCCTACATAATTACTTGTATATTAACACAGGACTGTTTTGATTTTTTTTAAGTGGGGCTATTTAATAACATAAAGACTTGCAGTAAGTAGCCTGAGTGGATGTGAGGATTCTTAAAAATAGCATCTGAACAGATGTGAAGCTCTGACTATAGGCTGTCTGACAGATCTGCACCGAAAGCTGCTGTGTGTCTGACTGTTAGACTGATGTTTTTGATTTAGGTGATGTAGTTTAAGGGTGTCAGGTGCACTCAGCATATTTATATCCAGCAGCAAACTGATATGATGCTGATTTACATGAGAATTTATGTAAAATGAAGGTTAAACCATGAACAGATATTATAGAACACCTGTACAATGCTATTAGTTTACTGTGTCATAATCACAATAATCACAATCGCATCCCTCTATTGGCTTCCTGTAAACTTCAGAATAAACTTCAAGATCCAAACATGCACTGCACGACCTCGCCCCCAGTTACCTATCTGATCTCTCTGTTCCTTATGCTTCTTCTCAACCACTCCAACCCTCAAATCTTACTAACTTACTTACTGTGCCACCCTGTCATTGCATTCAGCCAGCCATTTCTGATCTGCTCCACTACAACCATGCTGGTGCCGTGTTTGCTGCGTTAAGTTGCTGCTCATGCAAACCAAGTATTTCCTGCTGCTGCTGCTCCTTGCTTCACATTAAAGGCTTTCCATCGGTGAACCACAAGAGGGCTTTTACTGTAAAGCGGTAAATGCAGTGGATTGGCGCCGACTGCTGTTTGATAAAAATGGGTCTACACAGAAGTTATACCGTTGCTTTTTGTCAGTGGCTTAAATTAAATATTGCAATGAACAGTAAAATATAAAGTAGTCACAGTGAGCTGATAAGATAAAGAGCTGTAGGCCACACTTGTTTGCTGATTGTGTGAAACTCCACCACATCATTAAGGTGAGCAACATTTTTCACTGTACTAATAGGTCCCTAATGTTCAGTGGGATGGGTGACTTCAAAGAGCGACAGAAACAAGACAAACTAGCAAGCTATTTTTACCCTGTGGTCTTTTGGCTGTGGATGAAAATAGGGAAATAAAAAGTGTTGGTCAGGGTTCCAACGGATCATTAAAAAGACTTAAAAGGCATTGAATTCATTCATCTAAAAATAAAGTTTTAATTGGTATTAATATGTCTTATGTCAATCTTTCAGAAGTCTTGAAAATGCTAAGATATTGCAGGTAGGAATTTATGAATCACTTTTTGTTCTGATGTTGCATCAGTGGCTGAAAATCATCTGTGTGAATGATTTTTTTATTTAATCCATATAACTATATACAGCAGAGTGTACTTTCGGATGATTATTACGTTGGCACACTGTGCTCGTGCTCGTTTTTCTCCAAATTTTGTTACTTTAAAGTTAGGCTTTCATTTTATTCCAAGTGGCATTAAAAAAATTCTTAAACAGTCTTAAATCTAACTTGCCTTAAACTGAAGGAACCCTGGTTGGTGGTGATGAATAAATAAATGGGTTGCTATTCAGATGGCCTACTGATGTGAACAGATGAGAATAATTTGTGCCAGGCATACTGAAAAAGCTACAGCCGATGCTCAGGCTCAAGGCTGTCAACTGTCAGTTAACTGTCAGCTTAGTCTGTTAGGATCCTAAACAAAGATAGTGAGCTCTGGATCTTTTTTATGTTTTTGAAAACTGCTATTCTCTCAGTGTTTTTGAATGTCGTGTCACATTACACAAATAGCATATATGGTTATATGACTGCGTTGTTTACCTGTGTCTCTGCCTTTTCTTTTCAGGACATACAAGAGTGGCTCCGGGGTCAACAACAGAAGAACAGAGCTGTTTCTAAAGGAGCATGAGCATCTGAGAAAGTAAGTTCCCATTAACTGTCATATGTATTTGAAATAATTAAGAATCCAGCTTTTTAATTGCATTTGGAGCAATGTTTTTAAAGATATTTGTATGTTAGTTTTGGCATATCAATTCTAGCAGTTCAAAGAAGATCTTAAATGCCATTTTCCAGAGCCACACAGTCTTTTCTTGATGAAGCAATGACCTTAATCTCCCAGAAATCAAAGCTAGTATAACTCATCTTGATGGTGCAGCCAAGCCATTTGAAATAACACCAGAAATCATTGCTTTAACGGATGCTTGCTTTGATAAGCTCTGGCACCCGTTGGCACTTTATCTCTTCATGCTTTTACTCTCTAGTAGATGGAAAGCCACTTTTTCATGACGTTGCAATCATTAATCTAAGGTTTGTTGTATAAATTACGACAGAGAAAATGTAGATCAGATGTGAGTGCTTTCCTGGCTAGAGGATATTTTAAACAACTTTTCTGTTGTACTTAATTTGCTGGTGAAGAAAATATAGATTTAGATTTACATGTGTTCTGCTTTATTATATGATTTGGTGTCTTAAAGCTGTAAAAAGTTAGACACACTTTTCTCACTGACACAGTAGGTCAAACCATGATCTGCCAGCAACCTCATTAGTGTCCTACGATCATTTGGCTGACTCTTCAGCACTGCAGAACTGCATGGGGTTGCAAAGTTTGTGAAATCTGTATGTGTGTACCTGTGTGAGAGGCACCCTGTGTGGAAAATAAAATTGAATGTCAGCAGGGCACACGCACTCAACCAAAGCACAGATAAAACTCAGAAGAGCCTCTTACATTGCCCAGGCTTGAGGATCCCATCAGATAATTTGAACACAGCAAATACAAAGCAGTCTGATTGATTCTCTCTGTGGCTAAATGTTTGTTTCCTCTTTCAACCTCCCAAAGGAATAATACCTCAGTTATTCCCCAACAAATACCTCTTAATTCATTTTAGAACAGGTTTACCTGGTATGGTATGGTATGGCATGGCTAATGTTTGTTTCTAAATTTGTGAAATGAACAGGGATTTATAGAGTGACTCATATACAAGGGATGAATTCAACAACATAACACATTTGAAAGACGGTGCAGTAATAAGATAAATAGAAAACTAACACGATAGCCTGGCACCGCAGTGTTTGAAGATTTTTGGTGAAGATTAATGTGGTTTTTTATTGTTCTATGTGCATTCTACATATGTAAGCGAGTCTTTTAAAATTTGGCTGACACAGAGATGTTAGAGCAGATCATTTGGCTCACCAGATCTCGATAATTAGATGCAGCAAAAAAAAAAAGAAACATGTCAAAGGGCAGCTTTTTCGACAGTAATACCTTTGTTAACATACAGTATGTGCATGTGTGAGGGTTTGTGGGTATAATGCACATTTGTGTATATTTGAATGGGTGAGTGTGTCAGATGACTGCAACACGTGTAATTGCATGTATAGAAAAAAAATTGCTTATTTTTTTAGGGCTAAGCAGTAGCAGTTTTCAGGGCCCTTGCAAGTTGTCTTTTAATTTCATGGCTGGAAATTGCATTGTTTTCAACGGGATCAAATATGACTTAGGAAAAATGTGTTAAGTGCCATTTTGGTTCCTTTTATCCCTGTCACTACAACGACTGCCGTGCTTTGTGGCAGTAACATAACAAGGTATCTGTAGCATATGGTCAGAAAAATATGATTGTGCAGTAATCAATGCTTCATGTTACCCATTGTTGATGGGTGGATACAACATGTCTTGGATTTAATTCAGAAGTGTATAGCTGGTCAGTTATTGCAAGACAAATCTCATCACAGCACGAAGAGAGAGTCACATCTCCAACACCACAAGTCTGTCGCTGCGTTGGTGAACTTGTTACTGGGATTCACCAATTAAACTTTTTTTTTTTTTTATCATCAGTAGTTCAGTATAAGAAGAAGAGTTGAGTGGTCACATCAGTACTCAGTACTGACTGTAACCCTGAACTGACGTTCAGGACTCTGAGGAAGGAGGTTTACCAAGCTATGTAGCTGAAGAATTTATTGACGAAGTTTAATTGCAGTTCTGTCAGTGTAGCTCCACAGGGGTTTCTAAGAGTAGCGTAAATATTCAAATTTCATCTGATACTCACTACGAGGAAAGACCCAAATGAACGCCTTAATGGATTCATGTACTGTAGCAGAGAGACAGAGTCATTATTCCTGTTCTGTCAGTACAGCCCGTTTCACACATGCAGTTTATCCCTGAAATGTTCAGGAACATTTTCTGCATGGGGCCACGTGTACAGGAGCAGCGACTGATATTCAGGGAAATCTGTAATGCCAGTTTCCCACCTCAGGACCCAGTATATTTTCAGGAAAATGCCAGTATAGCTGTGTTGTAAAGAAAAACTGCAACAGGGACAAACACAAAAATAATTTTATCTCTTTGATGAAAAATGGAGCAAGCAAACCAATCACTAGACTCTACTGGTGAGGGGAGTGTGCATGCGTGTAGGGAATGCGTGATGGAGAGAGAGAGAGAGAGAAAGAGGTGATGATGAATGTGGTGAGATCAGACAAGTGAGGGAGCAAAGCAGAGAAGAGATTTTTAGCTGTGAATTATCCAACAGCAGTGAATGTAGAGTTTACAATTCATGTCAGCTCCTCAGGACCAACAGAAGTCCCTCGTGTCCTGTTTCCCGGCTGCTCAGTGTGACGACCAGGGTTAACTCTGGAGTGATCGACTCAGGGACAACAACACAGTGTCTCCCTGAAAAGAAAGGGAGAAGGGAGTGCCCCTCAGTCCATGCAGAGGGTGAAATTGAACGCGGGCTGTAACAGTTAGAGATGCTGTAATGTTCAACAAAAAAAACCAGAAATGATTCTCTGCCACATGCATGTAGACCCGGCCATGTCTCATCTTCTTCATTTGTTGAGTTTTATGGTGGTTGTCCTCCATAAATATTGCATTGCCACCATCTGCCAGCCTGTCCATTGCTCCATCTATTCCAGCATTACCATAGCATGTGTGAAAAGGCACAAGACATAAATGTTCCTAGCTCATGTGTGAATAGTTAAGATCACTCGCAGTGCCTGAAAGGTTATCCGAGAAATTAACTTGTGAAATGGGCTTAAAAAACGGCCCTTAGAAATCAGTCATGCTGTTACTTGTATCTGTTGTGTGTCTTGTATTCTAGCTTTAGAGAGGAAGGGAAGATAAGATCATCTCTTTCCTTATTAATTCAAACTGGGCTCCAAATAGTGAAACAGAATACTGATTAAGAAATAATCTTAGCAACATGAAATGAGAACAGTATTGGCTGCCGACACATTGTGTTTAACCTCCTCCGACTTCCTGCAGCCAATTGCATTCCCAACAGTCAAGCCCTCGTGCCAATCTAGTGCAATTGATCGGGATCCTGTTAATGAAATTATCTTATTAAACCACAACCCATATTGTAGGGCTTCCCCAGACCATTGACAAAGATGGCAGTGGAAGGAGCAGATTGGAGATGAGGATCGAGTTACGCTTGATTGATCCTATTAGGGCCATAAAACAGGAAAGAGGGCCTTCAGAGAAAAGGACTAAAATGTGTTAGCAGCCAGAGAAATGGTCTGAAGCCTCACTGAAGGCAGAGAATGGATATTCAATAAAGATGAGAGATTTGAGTTTAGATGCTCTTTATCATTTGTCATGCTCCCTGACAGTCTGTGATGCTCTCTCTTCATGAAAGACAGTGTTTTGAATAACGAGGTGTCCCTTATGTGAACTTACAGGATACAGAAAGTTTTTTTTTTAGATGTTTTTTTAGACTGTTAAGTATCTGTGGAGTCATTTCGCAGCTCAGCTTGTGATAAAACCCTGTTTGTGCCCTTGGCTTTTTACCTGAGGCAAGTGAGCCAACATGAGTATTCATCTTTTCTGTCTCTACAAGGCTTTTAGGGTGGATGATGTAATGTATGATCAATATAAATTTGAGACTATAAGATACTGGCAAGTGATGGTGGTACCAGCATTGCCAAACTGATCAGCTAAGACTAATCACTTCCCAAAGAGAAAAGAAAACAAATCCCTTCCAGTTAATCTACAAATTACTGCAGGAGGTGGGGTGTCTGCCAGCCTGCATTCATTCTCAACAAAACCTCATAAGACGGGCATGCCCATATTAATTTTTAAGATAACCGCCACAAAGTTTTTGCTTGTAGTGATGAAGCTTGTCTAGTTCCTAATCAGTCAGACCAGCTTATACATTATGTTTGAAAAGCTGTCAGTGCAGGAGACGGTGGTAAATAAGAGCGACACTTTAGGTGCTTTCAGACAGCGAGCGGCTGCTGCCAACATTGGCAGGGGCAGCAAGGATGGGGGGGTGCAGCTGCTGCTGTAGCGTACATACACAGCTATTTGGTGCTGCGTTTCAGAGTTTAAGATGGTTCAACGTTTTCAATTTGCCACCACAGCTCACTACAATGTGATGAGATTATACCAGGTGGATAGCAACAGTATACAGGCTGGTTTGATTTCGATAGCCTGACACCCAATAACTGTGAACTCGCCAGTTAATTTTTAAGGACAAAAAACAAAGCGCAAATAACATTGCCACCCTACTCAGTAAGTTGCTTCATTTTGAGCCACAAACCCCCTTTAGTGTTGTTAACTATGTTAGAAAATACATAGAAACATGAATGACCAGTTAATGAGGCTTATCCCGCACATGATCATATTTGTGATAAAGTATGTAAATGAGCACAGAGAAATACAGTTATCCATATTCCACTATACATCCCTAGGGATGCATGATATTGCCGATATGCAATATAACGATATATAGCAACTCATTTGGCTGATAACCGATACTGTTTTGATATATCCACATTTTTCACCACTTAATTGGTGATCTTCAAGTCTCTTCTGTTGTGGAATTAACATTATATTATGCATACTCTTATCTTTATGGCCCACCAGCAGAAGGAGACATAAAATACAATGCTTTTCAGGGTTTTCATTCATAGTTCAAAATAAGAAAAATCCTTCAATTTAGGGTTGATGTTTTGCACATGCTCAACTTATCAGCTAACAAAAAATTATATATATATAGGTTTGTGATATCAGCAGAAATCAGCATGTTGGTTGACTTCAATATTTCATTTTAAAGCCAATATCTGCAGATACCGACAACGTGACGATATTATCATGCATCCCTATTAAAAACTTGATTATAAACGGTTTATTCATCATGTCCATGTAAACACACTCACTGCTAACAGTGCTAGTAGAGCTAACAGTTAAAGGGGATTTGCAGCTTAAAATTGAGCCACTTATTCTGTGCAATGCCTATGGGTTGGGATGGCTTTACTTGCAGTAATCACCCTGAGCAGTGCACTACCTCAACCTGAGTAGCGCAGGGCATAAAACTGAAGAGAAGAAAACTTAACAAGCCAACCGACATGCATGACCTGTCTAAAATATTCTCAGGGGTTAACCATTAATCGGTTACATGTTTGTAATATTGTTAGGTAACTTGAACTTGATGCTGTTAAGTTATTACAGCTAGTTGCTACTTTAAGTGCTGCCGACATTTATGTCATCTTTTAGTCCGCCTTATCTCTGTCTCGTTCTCCACCCTCTTTCCATCTCTCCCTGCCATAAAGGTCAGTGTTCATGAATAAACTAGAAGGAGGGAGGGGCAGGTCCATTAAAAGTTCATGTTGTATCAGCTCTAATGGTAGTGGTCACTCTGATAAGGACTTCCTGTCGAACAGAGGATTTTTTTGACACAGCAATGGTGCCAGAGCAAATTTACATTTCACATTGATGCACATTTGTTTGAATATAATGGTCTGTTTCTGCATTTACTTGCCACCAACAGAAAATACTTTGTTCAACAGATTCATCATAGAAATGTAATTGACTGAAAGTACCATACATGAATTTTTATAATTACAGGTCTCAGGTATTTTGGTGAACTTAACTCCTAATGTCGATATGTATTCAGTCTTGCACCCTCTTTTCCCCCAATAAACCAGACCTTTTTCAGTTCAGTAGGAAAGCAGTTTATTTCCCATCCAAATAATTGAAATGCTCAAACAGCTAGGAAAAGCACATATTTATGGGAAAAATAACTCAGACTTTTACTTCCAGAACCCTGATGGCCAATATAACCCTGTCCTCTTCTCCAATCTGCCTCACTTTCTGAGGGGTCGCACACGTAACAAAATGTAATATCTTTTAAAAACAGTGTAATTTGAAACTGTGTTGTGTGTGGTGCATCACGAGGCGATGAAAAGACTCATTTAACTGAAATCTAAAATTATAGGTGTTTATCAGTGCTTTATCGTCGAAATTGTAAACAAAATATTTACCTGCTACAGCGGCCAGTTGCTACAGCTTACTTTTTGTTTTTACTCTCTTTTTCTCTGTTTCCCTGTCTCTTCTTGTCCCCTAGTTTGGGACCCTTGCTTTTAGTCTGTGTGGCCTGTTGCCCATCTTAATGAGTTTGATCTGAGCCGCCAGCTTTCTGATGTGCTAATGTTATCAGTGGAGGAAAGCTCTGAAGATTTGGGATAAACTGCCACACTGCTCTCTTGCTCACCAAAGAGATCTAAATCAGTTCAAAGGTTCAGTCAGAGGTTTCCCACCAACAATGTGAGAAATGTCTTGAGCATTTTGGATCAGTACATTTCTGTGCTTTGCTTCTTAAGATAAGCTGTGAGAAAAAAAACTGCATACAAGCATCTCAATGAGACTGCTTCTGTGGAGTGCATCAACCATGTCCAGCTGGTTAGCTCACCAGCTCAGTCCATTATGATCTATCTTACATGTGTTTTCCTGTAAATACGTAATAAGGATTCAGATCGTGGACCATTTGATTCCACTTTGTCGTGAAAAGGAGACACCTTTTTTTGCTTAATTGATTCCAGTGGCTTTGAAGTGTTTTGCTGCTCGCTGGGATGCGCTGATTGTGCTTCGGACGCTTGGTGTAGTTTTTGCCCAAGAGTCTCCCATTTGAAAAATACTCTCTCTCTCTCTGAGAAGGAAAATATTCAACGTCATCACAGGTATATCACTGCTCTCCAGTCATATCGGCCCTTATTTACAACAAACGTATAATAAAAAACTGGCCATACAGTCATTTACACACACATCTAGGCATTTAACAATGTGGATGTTAGTGGAGGCTATGATCAAATCTTATGTTGGGCATCAACATGTGTGTGCCAGTTTGAATCAGCTTGGACTTGCAGTGCAGCAGAGTAAATCTGGCTTAGTTTGAGAATCGTTATAGACCTTTTTCTGAGTGGCAACTAAGTATTTGCAGCCACATATTAATCACTCAAAAATGTATAGCCTTTTAGGGAATATATTTTATTAAAGCCTACAAAATTAAATTGCACCTGTAACATCAGCGTTTCCATTTCTAGCTCAGAGGAGTTTCTCTTTCTGGCCATATTATGCTTCTTTATTGGGACTTTTTCATTACCATCTTTGGACGTGCCAAGTCAAACCATGTTGCGTAGATTTGTGCTTCCTTTGTCAGTTTAAACATGCTCTCACCTCTGTCAGTGTAGGAAACCAGAGGGAAAGGTGTTTTTAAAAGTCTTTGTGTTCAGCTTTCAGTAAATTTATAGCATCTAACTGAATCACTGTGGTTTTGTAGTTTATTCTATTTTTACTTGAGATATCTGCTTTATTTTACTGTTTCACTTTCTGTCAAGTGATGCTGCAAACCCAACATTTCCTTATTTTGGTGCGTCACAATAAAAGCTTTTACATAACAAAATGCAGATGGACATTTATTGTGAAAAATGTATAGGAAACTTAATATGTTTCTCACTGAATTAGCGCGAGTTTATTAGGGTCTTTTTTTCAATATATGATGAAAAACACTTGTAGCAAAAATAATGGGGGATCTTTAGTTATGGATCAGCCAACTGCTTTTACACATCATCACTCAAAACAAGCTGTCATCAATTAAAGACACACCCCCAAGTGGGTAGTCCTGTGGTAATGGAGGCGCAAATCTCTGCAGAGCTGGGCTGATGGGCCAAACCAATTCAAACCAAGCCGAACCAGCCAATGGCTGTGGAAAAAGGGTTCGTGTCGTGAACTCTGGGCGCAAGGCCCCTCAACTGTATATTGGGGCGGGATAGTTAAATGACGATTGTTTTCAGTGGCAACATTCATCATTCCCACAGTGTGATTAATGAGACAAGAGCATTTCATGAATCATGCGTAGACACTATTCATAAGTGTATTCTTTCCTGGTTTGTATGTTAGACTGATAAGAGGGCCGATGTGTGGGGCCAGGCCCCACCAGCTGTCCTACGACAAAAACGGAGTAGATGGTAGCAGTTGTTACACATTGTTTTTTGATACAACAGACAAGTAATACTGCTTAAACAATATCACTATGCAGGTTTTTAGATTTGTTTTCCTGCTATTTTTAATTGTGTGCTCACACTAGTACATAGAAATGGCAGGTGATTTCAAAGTGTCTGCCAGTCTTTTTTCAAAATGTTGCATCCAAAAAAAATCCCATGTCCCTACAGATTCCCAGCATTAACCGGATTCCTGTATTAATTGGCCAAAGTTTGTGAATGGCAGCGTTACTGTAAAAATCATGTCTGTGAATCTCACCGTCTGTGCGCTGTGCTGAGTATGTAGCTCTGAGCTTTGATTTGTGACCACTTTCCTCTCTGCTGATGCAGTTTGCTCTTTGTGACTGCTGCCAAGATTCACTGGACTGTTTCCGAGGCAAAGTAATTAATGTTTCAGTTTACCTGGCTGATTGTATTAGTTGCTTCATATTGTTCTGAAAGCCAACCTGACTGAGCATAACTCTCAGACGGTTCCTGCGAAGTTTTTCCTTTCAGGATACCACTTCAATAATCAAATATTTGATGAGTCAACAAAAAACAAATCTATTATCATTCTGATTATCTATTAATCTTTGTACTCTTTTAGTCTTTGAATGGTACCTGCATAATACAGCCAATACAGGCACAATTCTTTTGACCATTGATCATTCCAAATGCAAACAAAAAGATGGATTTAGGCATGTGAGTAATAAGCAGTCTGCGTATTTCTATGTTTTTGTGCATGAATGACAAGAGAGGGCAAGGAAGCATGTGGGTGAGAGTGGATTGATACATCACACTGGTAAGGGCAATTAGCTAGGAGCTAATGAGCGATGTAATGACTGCAGCAAAATGCCGCTGACCAGGGGAAAACGGAAGGAACCCACTCAAAGCTGAAACCACAGAGGCCACATATATAAAAATGTGATTGCACAGTCAACCTCACCACTACAGCTGCGGCTTGATGATGAAGGAAACAGAACGTAAATCTTTTGCCCCATCTCATCTCTGCATATAAAAAACTCTATAAATCAAGGCTTACCTCAGCTCACAGCCTCTCAGCCCTCCTCTCTTGTGCTCCTCAGCTCATGATTTATATGGTGAACACTCCCGGCAGACAGACAAGTTAAAGGTTTAGTTTTTTCTGTCAGTCCTTTGTATGTCCCTCGTGTTTTTTCTTCCATTATTTAAGACTGGGGTCATGCGGCTCGGTCATACGCCTGACAACATTCTACTGTCATAAGTTTTGGGGGTTTTCTGTTTCAGACATACAGCCTGCACTGATAGATCTTATTTGCTTAATAATCAAATAGGCCTAGAAAGAAAGTTTTTTTTAAAGGCCCAGTGTGTAGGATTTAGGGGTAATCAATTGGTAGAAATGGTATTAAATATTTATATTCAAATAGGAATAGTTGTGTTTTTGTTACCATAGAGGAAGCCATTTATATCTACACAAGGAGCAGGTCCTCATTTACGAAGATCGCCATGTTGCACCACCACGTTTCTACAGTAGCCCAGAACGGACAAATCAAACACTGGCTATAGATGAGGCCAGTTGCATTTTTTGCAGGTCGGCCACCGTTCTTATCTTCACATTTGGCACACGTGAGACGTGTCAGTTTTGCAGCGTCACATCTAGACACTACTGAGTCCTAATGTTTCACCTTTAAAAGGCAAAATTCAGATCAAATGAGGTGTCTGGACACAGTTCTCAACATGAAGGTGGCTGAGCCAGTGGCTAGCAGCTAATGGTGCTAGCTCCATGAGCAACATTAAACAGCCCTCAGATGTAACAGTGTTAATTAGAGGAGAACTGGAGGGTGGGAGCTGTGCTTATGCTATGACACAGCCTGGACATTAGCACTAACCACCATAAGAGCGCAGTGCAAAATGCCGGTGATGAGCTAGCCGGTGCCAGCAAGCTTAAATTTCAACACTCAGAGGGAGTGTGACTTCATTCTCTACTCACAACGCCATTACTCCATTATATCTGTAAAGAGCAAATAGTGGTATGCAGCAATGTTATATTAATGCTCTAAATGTCACATACTAGGGTTGCAACTGTATACCGGTTTCAAGGTATACTGTGGCATACTGGATTTAAAAGAAAAAAACAAGAAAGAAATGGATGCAGATTCTCGTCTTTTTTTTGGTTATTTTCAAAAAGGGAGACTCTTTGCAGATGCTTGCATCAAAAACAATTTCAGGTCTCAGTAATAATAATAAAACAATCTGTTTTAATCCCAAAATGGGTCTTTGTAACTGAAAATAATAATTCTGTAACACTGTGATACCGTGATATTTTGGCTATTATACTCTGAAAATCTCATAACTTTGCAACCCTATTGCATACAGAACCTCTAAGACTAAAGAATAGTTGTTGCTGGCCTGGTTTTTGTAAGACTCCAGTGTGCTTTGCATCGCAACTACCCATACTTGAAATATTCTTTGCTGCACCCACCTGCCAGCCTTTATTCTTAATGATGTGCCATTTACCATTTCACCATATGATTCGATTCCTGTGAATGACTCAATTTCAGTGTGACAAAGGCAATGGATATATTACAAACTGCTGTCAAATAGCACTTTGGCGCTTGTGTGCAGAGCTGTGATCCATTAACAGAGGGCTGTCCAGCCCGCACTGTAACCGTGTGGTGAAAATTAGTGTCCAGTCTTACGGGCAACATTCTTGGGATTAAAGCAATTAAACCCAACAAATAAAACATTTACTGGTTGATGTTATTCCTGTTTGGCCCATGAGCAAGAACAGGACCCTAATATTACGGGTAATTAGCAAGACCAATCTCAATGATTACACCAATATATCACCCAGAAAACGGTCTGTCCTCTGAGGAATCAGTTGATCAATACTTTACCACATAAGCGACCTAAACACGGTCACTTGTGTGGCCCACAAACAACTGAAGTTCAAATATCTTGATTGTATTGCTTGGTTTTGCACATGCTACTATATAATCTCTGGTCTGTGTGAATGAGCTTTGCAGTGCTCCTTCTTTAATAATGAACTAGCTTTTCTTTAATATTATTGCGTTCTCCTTGAATTCATCATTTTTGATCAACTGGATCTTTGAAACTCCTTTTAGGCCTGACCAGCATCTGTTGGATGAAAAAAACTGTTAGCTCAGCACACACACTTAAAAACACATGCATGTACACATGCAGAGCCACATGATATGTTTTCCCTTTACTTAATTAAAAAAAAAAAACAGCTGCAGGGCAGAGATGGGGCATCACATTGAATGTAAGGAGACCTACAAACTAACTCATCCATCTTTCTCTTTAAGGATGCTTCCATTTTTTATTCAAATCTCACCTGAAATTATGTGATAAAAAGTGGCATGTCTCTCAAGGCCAAAGTAACAAGAGGTCAGTCAGAATATATGAAGGTTGCAAACATTTGGAACAGGTGTACAGGACAGGGATCAGTTTAAAGAAATACCTCGACCCGTAAATGACCACTTGTATATTAGTTACTCGCCCCAGTCACGCTGAATTTGTGAAGAAAACATTTTTCCTCACATGCCTCCAGTGAACGAAGAATCCAAAAACAAGAAAAATTCTTAATGAATTGAAGTCATCACCTGAAACTCTCACACAAGTCGTGCAGTGTAATCCACAACCGCTGAGCCTCATTCAAAACTTTATAAGAGAAAAACTACAATCATCAACACAGAGTTGGGTAAAGCCCTAGACATCCCTAATAATGAACCTTGATATTGTCAAGTAAGGGTATAAAGAAAAGATTTAGATAAAGGTAGAAGATGGTTGCGCTTCGACAGGAGTCTTTGAGAGACCTTCCCTCTCCTCCTGTAACTTTGGTTGGATACATAAGGATGCTAAGAGCTTAACAGAAACCACATATGGAGCTTGACGAGGAGGATGTGGAGTTGCTGAAGGGAGGTTGAATTGATGCTGAGCTATGAAATACAATCCCAGCAGTTTTGTTTGTTTGGTTTACTTTAGTTCTCTGAAACATTATCCAAATTGATTCCAATTAGGGAATAAACGACTGAGAGCATTGTTGTTTATGAGCAACCCGAGACATGAAACTGGTGTTACAACATTAGAGGTTTGTGTGTGTGTGTGTGGGGGCGCGCGCGCGTGCGTATTTGCCTTCCAGTATCCTCTGTAGGACAAAAGCAAGCATCTGACACCCCCTCTTAAGTGTAGCTATGCAGAAGCTCCAGGATCCGTACGGCGAATTCCTCTCTGGATCTGCTTAGTCCAGGCTGCCTGTCATTGTGGGAATCATCCATAAGGAGAGATAAACTACCGTTTAAAACTGTTGATTGTCCACACAACATTTTTACAAATATAACTTTATGATGTTTGTGAGAATCAGCACAAGCAAAGGAGTTTAACAACAAAGAAAGACGTGACCACACTGGAATTAATGGGAAGATTTAAATTGTGTTATGCTGTTTATTGCCAGACTGGTCGGACAGTCTCTATGTGGGAGTTGCTCAGATTGATTGAGAGAGGAAAAAAACAAGAATATTCCAGTTCAATGTTACCAAGTAATGTGATCAGAATTCAGTATCGATCACTGTCAATTTGAAACTGGTACCAATAATTGCCCACACTAATTTATTTTTTTTTAATAACCATTTTATGTTTTGCTTCAGTGCCTCTTAGCAATATCTAACCAGTGTCTTTATCTTTTTCTCCCCTCTCTCCTCTCCTAATCTTTGTCTGTAGTTCGGACCGACTGATGGATGACACAATAAGGTAAGGCTTTCTCGCCTTCAGATATGGGAAGATATATATTTGCATAATGTGACACCTTCCACCTTCTTCTCCATTGTTTTATATACTGCTGCATGTGACTCAAAAGCCTCAGCATGTGCAGCCTTCTTGTTATTGTGCTTTATCCCGAAGCAGCCACTATATCTACTATGGTTAAAAATGCTAACGCTGAGTAAGGAAATTAATACATTAACAAAAAATAAATCTGTCCTCTTAGCAGATGTCAGTGTTGACAGGCTGTTACTCGTGACATGTTGCCACTCAGATAGTGCCGTGGACAGGACGTTGTTGAGGATAAAGAACAGTGACTGCAGACAGAGTGGCAGCTTTAGAGCCAAAGTAGAGCATTTTCATTTTATTACATCGGGTTCAAATGAAGAAAACTTCAGCGTTGATGATGTTGACCTCATCACAGCACTAGTGCTCCTGAAGAGTTATAGCTGACTTCTTCCCCAAAAGGTTTTATGTGTAATCAGTTAACTTTTGCGTGCCGTTGCCGATTGTTTGTACTGATGATTCAACTGGAAGAGTTTCATGCACATCAAAGTCTTGCAAGTGTGCCAGCTGCAGGTCCTATGTTATCATGAGTGTATAAATGAACAGGAATGGCACGTGCCCAGAATCGGGCCTCCCACTTCACTGATTTATAGTTACCATCCATCTTTCACTAGTCCCGGCTCCTTTCCCTCCCAGCAGACCTGCTCAAATGACGAATATGTTGCTCAGGATTTACCCCCCCCCCTCCCCACCCCCCCACCCCCCCCACACTGTTTCTGTCATCTCTCTCCCCTGGTCCTCTTCCAGCGTTGCCTTTTCTATTTCCAGTCCTTACATCTCGTAAACCATGCTTACCTAAGGATTGGCTGGGACAGCGGTCTGATTGGTGGATTTTGTCTCTGAAATGGTGATGATGCTGTGTGTTTTTTGTTTCCATGCTGTAAATTGCTCGTTTTCACACAACCCATAGCATTATTTTCTACAGCCCTTCTCTGTGCTAAAACCAACTTTTTTTCCTTTAATTTGTTTATTTTGTATGCTAATTGTGCTATGTCGTGTCTAATTAGGTAATTCTCAAATACTTATTTTCTCATTTGATCATGAATAAAATGGTCTAATTCAGATATCTCTCTATCTGCATTTTGAGCACAAGTTAAAGATCTAGTGTGCAGGATTTAGTGGCATCTAGTAATGAGGTTGCAGAAGCGAAACTTAAAAGCGTGTAGGAAAACTATGGTGACTGAGGCAATAAATACGAAAATGTGAATGGCACTATCTAGGGCCAGTGTTTGGTTTGTCCGTTCTGGGCTACTGTAGAAACAACATGACGGACTCTGTGGAGAAGACCAGCTCTGTGTGCGGATATAAATGGCTCACAGTAACAAAAGCACATCAGTTCTTATTTCCAGGTGATTATAAACGAATAAAAACATAATTATGAATATTATATACCATGTCTGCCAATAAATGCCCCTAAATCTTACACAGTGGCCCTGCTTCCTGTTTTTACTTTATTAGGTGATTAAAAAAAGAGAAGCACGCAGAAAACTTTTCACATTACCATTAATGTCTGTGGAGTGCCCTCTTCCTGTGCCCTTTTTGACAGCTCAGACCCTAATTTCCATTTCCCCGTGGTGCAAATCATGACAAAAACAACCTTGAAACAAATGCTTAGACAGGCATTTTTACAGAATAAGCTTTTTTTCATGTGTCAAATGTCAAACAGATTGTAAAGCCCTTTGAGGCAGATTGATTGTTTCTTGATTTTGAATTTTGGAAATAAAACTGACTTCATCTGACATGATAATTGATAACTTTGAGAAGACCACTTTTGACCACTGACAGATCATATAGTGTTTGTGTGTGTGGATATTGGCATTAAAATGAAATATTGAAATCAGGCAACAGGGGATCTTTATCCTCCAGCTCTGATTTTCATGAGCTGGTTAACATTGACATAAAGGCCCGTTGAGGTTGCTGGAGTCAGCAAAGTGTTTCTCCCTGACTGAGGAGAACACGATCCCCAAAACACTGCTCCAGGCCAAGACTGCGGACTGTCAGGAGATGCCATGCCCTCACCCTCCCACACACACATGCACACACATAGTCTCCATAGGCCTGCTGCACATCAGCTTTACCAGCCAAGAGTAAACAACTGTGATGATTTCATTTATTTTGTTTTGACCTGCCTCCTCTGGGACTCTGTCACTCTGGGCTGGGAGGAGTTTGTCCCCTGTGGCCGGTGCTTACTGGTTCCAGCCCTGCTTTTACAGAATGCTGCTATACCAACTGTTTTTACCATATTAACATTATACTCAGTATTTTTACGTTGTCAGGTGGTTTAGGGGGAGCTGACTCTTTAACTCAAATACTCCCACTGTGGAGGGCTCAAATGAGGGCTCAGTAGCTGCCATTGATTATTGTGTGTAACAGATGCCACAGAAGACAAACATAGAGCCTGAAACTTTTCCTGCCAACTGCCCAGCTGCACTTTCCTGCACTGAAAGTTGCTGAGGGCCAAGTTTGACAGCAAGAGAGCTACAATATCACAGCAACTCTATACCTTCCTTCTACAAGCCAAGGTGGCTCACACACATACTGTAGGCACCTAAGAAGAACATGATAGAGCGTGATAGTTTCACCTCAGAATGATTTCCTTCCCTTCTGAGCATGAAAAGGTGCCTACACGCGTGCGGTTGCTAAATGTCCGTTTTTAATCTTTGCTCAGGAGGATATAAAGATTTGCAAACTGTCACAGCCCCATGTGTGAGCATGAATGTGTATTAGACGGAGTCAAATAGGCACAACACATATAACTTCTTTCAGCAGGCAAATATTTGATTAATATCCTAATTGATGTTTATTTAATTAGCAGATTTGGACTTGCTGTATTCAGATGTGACACTCAAGAGTCTGAATCTCTAGATGTGCTGCAGCTGAGCAGCAGCTACGCCGCACCTGAGCAGCTTGCTGCTCTAACCTGTTACATGGGTGCCCGAAAAAAAACAACAAACAACAGGTTCTGCGCTGCTAATGCACTGTACATGCGCTGCTCATGCATCCTGTGGCCTGGGCTTAAAGTAGTCATTAGACAAAGCAGTATTGACAAAACCTGAGCTGATAGTCTACTGTTGTTATGGTTTTAGTCAGGCTCATGCTCATTACACAAAGCAAAAATGAGCATTGGCAAATTGAGAAAATGACTGTCGTTTCCCAAACGCTCAGTCTTACTCATCCACACGGATACAAAGTAACAGGAATTTTGACAAACCTGCTCCATAGAGGATTTTTTAAAAACTCAGTTTTATTAACCTAAAACTCTGTGTGTGGTAAAGATGCCAAAACACAGAGGAAAATATTGTTTTGCCTCTAGATGGGGTACTAGAGATTGATTTTTGGTGATGGAGCATTTTCTGCTTTTATTTTTCTTCAAAAGACATATTTTAAGTGGTTCTTTTGCTTCCCTTTGTAACATCAAACTCCACCACCTCTTGTCCTTTAAACTGGAAGCTCATTTCTCAAAAAAAATTAATTTCTAATCATGCATGACAGTCAAAGTCACTTTACAGCAGTAATGACTGCAACCACATGCATTATATTAGCACTTCTTAACTTATTTTTCTCTCTGTTTCTGTAGTATTGCCATGGCAACCAAGGAGAATATGACCTCCCAAAGGGGAATGCTGAAATCCATACAGAGCCGGGTCAACACGCTGGCCAGTATCCTTTATGCCGTGTATGTGCATGGTTGTGTGGGGGGCACCAAATAGAAGAAAGGTTGCCAGTATGAAATCACCACTGTTCCTTCAGAAATCAATGCTCACATATTTCTTTTCAGTGATGGAGAGTGGCTCTTTGTTGTCAAGATTTATAGGAATGTACCAGGAAGCGGCTGGGTCATTCTCCCAAATTGTCCTTTGATTTTTTTAGGGGTCAAATATGCAGGAGGTCATAGTAAAGGGCTACAGCAGAAGGGGAGCTTCAGCAATGCACATTGTTAGTTTATACTGGCACTCAGCTTCTTTACATCTCCAATTCAAATCCTGAGATGTTGAGTGTTTCACACTCAGGAAGGTTTTCGCCAGATGCTTTTCAGTGTAGGATGTTTTTGTTCAGGAAATTAGTTGTGATCTTTCTTAACTTGTGACTCTCCCAGACCGTTTCCCAACCATCAACAATCTTATCCAGCGAATCAACCTGCGGAAGAGAAGGGACTCCCTCATCCTTGGCACAGTGATCGGCGTCTGCACCATCCTTCTCCTGCTCTATGCTTTTCACTGAAAGCAAATCCTGGTGAAATCTTTAAAGGAGCAAGATTGATCTGCTCTTTGTAACATGGGAACCCCCAGGAGACTGAGCTCAGTGATTAGAGGACCCTGGAGGCTCCTGAGCAGAAGGACATTCAGTTGGTCCAGTTCCTTGATGGGAACAGATTTGGCCAACAGGAACTACTGAACTTGTATTTAGCAGTGGGACAAATGGAGGGCTGCCAACAAGTGAATGGAGACCAAAAGTACAAATAAGACTTAATTTTAATCAATTATATTGATAACTCACACAGAAGGAAGTGTGAGGAAGCGGGAAGAGACTGAGAGAACGTCTGATGCATAATTCTTTTTCACAGGTGGAAGGATTTTTAGTTGAGTGGTCCTTTTAAATTGATGAAGTGGGATGCATTGGTCATTGTGGGCTGTAAAATGTGAATTAATAAATTATTCATATCAGTATGTGCAAAAAGGTGTGTGACACGAGTAAATACTGTACACTCAGACCTTGTATTTTTCAGAATATATGACGGGAAGTAAAAAGTGTATTTGACTTTCTCATTTCTAAACAACTTTACCCAGCAGGATATCACAGCAGGGCTCTTTTTTTCTCTGTCTTTCTTTTTTTACTACATTGACATATCTCAAAAAAATTACATCAGTTTTCATGCCAGCAACGACCGTGGCCAGAGGCATTATGTTTTTGGACTGTTTGTCCGTCCCATTCTCACGAACGTGATATCTCAAGAACAGGGAATTACCTCCAATTTGGAAAAAAACATCCTCTTTGATTCAAAAATGAACTGATTAGAATTTGGTGGTCAAAGGTCAAGCTCACTGTGACCTTACGGCCTTCTCATTCTTGTATAAATAATATCTCAAGAATACCTTCAACATTTGGCACAAACGTATGCCCAAGCATGAACTGATTAGAATTTGATGGCCGAAGGTAAAGCTCACTGTCGCCCTCTTGTATATCTCATTCTCAAGAAGGCCGTTAGGAAATTACCTCAAATTTGGCACAAGCACCCACCTGATGGTCAAAGGTTAAGGCTGTTGAAGGATTTAACCATTCTGCATGTATAGTGTGCCTGCAGAGCCCATGAACCTCTATTTGACTTCACTTCACCTTGAACACAAAATAACGTGTGTTTGAAGGTGGGGACTAAAGCATTCATCGTAGAAGGGGCTGATTGCAGGCTGGGTTTGACTCATTAGATTAAAGTCTTCCTCTGTTGGCGTGGGTGTAGGAATGTGAACGCAAAGGCAGCTGTGTGAGAAACATCAATGTGTTGTTGTCTCACAGCGTTCAGCTCACTGCAATGAACTGATGAGGATAAATTTGGTTTCTTGTCCTCATTCCCTCTGTTTGATGTCTTCCTTACAAAAGAAGACGGAAAGTGAAAAAAAAAAATAGTCAGGAAAAACAACGCCATCTTTCCCTGAACTTCAGGAGGGAAACCCTGCACTGAAGTCTAAATTTGGTCCGGACATGGAAGACTGCTGATGCATTGAGCTCCTGAATATGTTCGCCACTCAAACTGAACGCCACCCAAGCGGAGCTAAGCGCAATATCCTCTCACTTTGAAACGTCGCGCTACAGTAATTTCTGACAAGCAATAAGTCCATTTATTCAGCAGCGGAAATGTAAGACATAAGTCTGGCTGTCTGTGTCTGTGTAGAAACCAGACAGCTATTTTAGGCAGTGTTTTATGAAAAACATTAGAGTCAGCATCAGTGATGCTTCACTGATGAAACAATGTCCTCTACGCTTTTCTCTGCAGAACTGTCTTGATGGGTTAAAAGTTTTTTTGAGTGTGAAGTTCAAAATAGGTGTAGTTAATTTTTTTGGCAAATTAAAGAACCAAGTCTTTGTATTTGAAAAAGCCTTTTATTAGGAGGAGAAAGAATGCAGTTTTTTTGGTTTAGGATCATGGCGTTGTGAGGATTGCATCAGGCAGCTCTGCAGAGTGTGGAGGTGTGGGAAGCTGGCTGTAAAAGTGCAAAATCTGTCATGAATTCTTCATTTTCCCTTTTTCCCCCTCCCAGAGCCATTTATAACCCACTGTAGTGGCAGCCGTGATAAATGGTGTTTGTGTGCCCTGAAGCACAATTGTGTATCAGGAGCTGCTGTATGAACAGGGTTTAGATGTAGTAAAAGCAACAGCGACACTATAGTGCAATCCAATACAACGGCACTGCAGAGTTCAATCAATATCTCTGATTCGGTCTCAATGACTGAACATCGCACATTAAAGATATACTATGCAGGATTGTCAGTAACTGTTTGTAAACGTGTCCGCCAGCAAAAGTTAAAGATTCAGATTTATTCTCATTTGGCATTTCACCTCATTGTATTTGTGGGGTTTTTTTTCAGCACTGTCTCTTGGATGCCTGTTGGTGACACTTTGTCGCTACCTTTTTACAAAGCTTCGACCTCACCTGAGCGTTGTGGTGGCACACGCCCATGAACATCCCCAACAAAGAAAATCAGAAACTACAGCTAGAGGATAGAGTAGTGATGATTTAAAGGGATTACTTCTCTACGAGTCTATACATCGTTTTTGTAGAAAAATCCTGCATAGTATATGTTTAATACTTCCACAATGTTGTGTTGAACAATGTTCTCTTGTTTTGTATTGCACTTCACAGGTGTAGCTGTCATTGTGTCCACCCCCGCATGCATGTGAGGTAAGTTAAAGAGATTGTGCTAAATATTTTCTTTTCTGGACCATTTTTTTTTAATAATTGATGCCATTTCTTTTCAATGCAGTTCAAAGTGTACACCCAATATCTGGCCTTCTTTCTTAAGCCTGTTAGTCCGTAAACTGTGCGATTTTGGACAAAAGATGACCAACATGAAAAAAATGTGGGGATATCTTTGCCCGTAGCTCTAAAATTTTGGTCCTATGTTGCAAAGTGAGAGAGGTTGTCACGGTTGTACGATCAAAGACAGCCTGAGATAAAATTCTGACAGTGTCAGAAATTTGGGATGAGGATCTCTCTGTGAAACTGCTGTCACGACCAACCGATAGAGATTCAGCATGAATTAGCGCACTGACACTGCTAAATGCTAGTAGATGCTAATGCTTACTTCGAGTTCTTGGTGAAAAATTAGCATGCAAAGTTGGCCTCTTTTCCCCCAGCTACGACCACATCCTTGTCCTCGTCCTTCTCCACTTCTCTTCTCCAGACTATGAAACTCACATAACTCCCTCTATAGTAAAGGTTCAATTCATTTTTTTTTTCTTTTTTACATTTTTCTATCACCACTACACCGCATAGATGGAGGACGCACATTGATGATGTTTTGTTCTTGTGTATTAATTGATGGATGTACGTTGTAACCTGCGATTCAGTAGCCGTGTCATTGTACAGTCTGCATACATCAAACTTGATGTCCTACCCAGTTTTATAAGATCTGTTTTGTACAGTGTAGCTCCAACTAAATTTAAAGATTGCTAAAGTCTATGAGAGGCTTTACGCATGAATGGCAAAGTCCACTCATGCGTAAAGCCGCCACCATTTTGATACAGGCTAAAATGTCGCAATCACTTTTGGATGAATGGCCATGAAATTCTTTTACACACATTCATGTTCCCAGAGGATAAAGCCTACTGTTTTTAATGATTTGCTGACATTACCTCTAGCCTCGGAGTTGTCATTTTTGTTTTTTAATGAATACTATGGTTCATGTTAGAATAGACTTCCCGTCAGCCTCAGCTGTAGTTTGTATCTATTGTTTGTTAATACATTTGCAGGATTTAGCAATATCTAGCAGCGAGGACTGCAAATTGCAACCAACTGAAACTTCCTTTAGTGTTCATTGTTCAAAAGGTTTATACAGTCAGACAAATGATCTGCAGAGGTCTATTCCTCTCTAAAACAAACAGATGTAGTAATTAAAACTGGGGGAAAAAACACTGAGTTAAGCAGTTTCACATTACAATTCAGTGTTTCTTTGACACTGTGCGGCTCATTGCAAGCTGGCTGTTAGCCCAGCACCTGCTAATGTGCTCATCCTTTTTTCTCCGACAGCTTTATATCCAGATGTTCAAGAGGTTTTCACCGGGAGCCAAATTATCTGCAGAGGTCTCTTCCTCTCCAAAATAAACTGATCTGGTGATTTAAACCGTTAATAACACTGAGTGAAGCAGTTTTACATGTTCTGACGTTGCTGTTTGGCTCGCTGTAGAGGGGCTGCTAACTACGGTGGGTGGGCAACGCAAAAAAGTGAATGGCCCTATCTAGAGCCAGAGTTTGGTTTGTCTGTTCTGGGCTTCTGCAGAAACATGATGGTGCAACATAGCGGACTCTGTGGAGAAGGACCCGCTTTCAATGTAGATATAAATGGCTCATTCTAAGGTTATGAAAATAAGATGATTCCTATTTTCAGGTTATTATATACTGAAGAAAACATATACGCCATTTCTGCCAATATATCCCCCTAAAATCTACACACTGGACCTATAACTGTTAAAGTGAGACAATAACATGGTAAACATTATAGCTGCGACTCATCAATGTGTTAACATCCTGATCTTCGCATTTATTCAGAGCACTGCTTTGCCCAAACACTCACAGAGCTGCTGCTGCTTGGCACATTAAATTTTGTTGAATCTTCTAAACTCATTTCTGGCTGTCATCACACAACTCCTCATTAACATTACCACCAAAAGGCAAAAACTTGGACCATGCATGGTAACATTTATTCCAGACATGCAAAATGTACATCACAGATATGAAAACTGGCACATACAGTTCACTGGCAAAAAAACACAGTAATATACTGGAATGAAATGAACTGTTTTACTGACAGAGCAGAGCTTATAGGCTAGACATTTGGCTCTTATTAAACACCAGTTTCAGTGATGGAAAATGTGTGTGCTAGAGAAAACACTAGAGCAGTAAACTAAACTTGATGTGATCCAAATTACACGTTGCCAATTCGGACAACAATGCAATGTGACATATTTGAGTTTGGTAGTAAACATGGGGAATCTTTGGATTTTGCTGCTTTCAGATGTTTGGATAAAGGTTTTATGTACATCTATGAATTGAATGGAGTTGATAAAAGCCCATATTACACAAAACATTGTGCATTATAGTGTTAATTCTTTACAGCTTACATTGATGATGATCAGTTTCGTGTAATCTATTTAGCTCTCTGACACAGTTCACCCCTCATCAGTTGAAATTAGCTGGTGTTTCTCTTGTATGAGCCCTTAAACAAACAAACAAGCATTTTATCACTTAAAGGGACTATGTCCAAATGATTCCTGATTTAATCTGCACAAAATTTACAAAAAACATTAATGACCAAAGAAAAGCTGTGGATTAAAATAATGCTACATGGTTTTACAGTGATGTTACATGTGCTTGTAGCATAAGCCTGTAATATGTCAATACAACAGTCCTGTGCAGTCACGGGGTACTCAGTACAGTGACTTCTCTCTGTTAAAGTGAAGAATACAGACAATCTGTCGTGCTTGGATTCCAAAGAAGGTTTCTTTAAATGCTTTTTACTCAGTCAAACTCGTAGACCTGTTCATTTACAAAGAAAACATAAATGTGTGCAGACCTGTTTGGCCAATTGCATGCGTACATATTGCATATATATATTTTCCCATATAAATACATTTCATACCAATACGAGGAGCGGGGAAAAACATTCGGTGAAATAATTAACAGTCAGTGTATAACAATGGTAAGAATGGTAATGGAAAATGGGGGGCTATGGTGATGAAAGGTTGTATGTAAAATGGGATTTAAGGGTACAAGATGAAGGTCAGCAGCCACTAAATCAGGTTTTGTGGTGAAGAATTGGAATGATGTGAACGGAAAAGGAGGATTTTGGGAGGTTTGGCATGCATTTCAGTCTCTGCCAGAGCACGGCAGGGTTTAAGAGACTTTTGAGAAAAAAACGGGGGGGGGGGGGTCGCAGATAAGGTCTAGTCCTCACATCCTACAGTGGCTGCACTCACATAACGTACACAAATCAGTCTTCCATGTGCAAACCTGTTAGCCTCTCCAAATTAATAACAGTCAAAACGAAGGCAGAAGTTTGGTTATCTACATTCAGGCATGCAGTTGGTCTCATTTTCTTTTAGTTCAAAAAATTATAATAAATAACAAAAATTAAAAATGTGTTCCCTGCCCCCTTTTCACAAACCCTTGAATTTCCAGTGATAATCCAAGTGCTGACGAAGCAGCCGTTGTGACAGTCTTAACAAACCCAGCACCACTTGGCATACAAACATTTTATAAAATGTACATCTATATATTTATATATTTCAAATATATTTGTAGCAGTATATGCTTTGAATGCAAGAGATTTATACGAGGATTATATGCAGCTGTCCAAAGTCTGAAGCCCAAACCCAGAATCTGTTTTTTCCAAGGAGACATAGAAAACGTCCGTTGTTCACTCTCATACGTAGATCGTCCTCGTTGTGTTAAGAAGTCCATTATTTCCAAAAAACCCAAACATTTTATGTTTCTTTTTGGCCACATACAAGTCTGTATAGTCTTTTTTCCTCCGTTTTAACCCACACAATTTTACATCAGGTTCTTTGTTATTTCGTCAAGCAAAGGTTACTGGATTCTATTGCATGCATCTCTGTTTTTTTTTCTCTGAATGTTTTTATTTGTTTACTTGCTGCAATACCTACTCTCTCAAGTTGCCTATTTTTTGCTTTCAGAGGTTGGTCATGATGTAATTACAATATGGCATAAAGTTGGGGGTGTTTTTGTTTTGGAATGGGCTTTTCTCCCCCCTTGTTTCATCCGTGGTCTGGCTTTCACGGTTCATTTTTTCCCCTCAGGTCCTCCATGTCAATGGCTTGCGGCTAAAAAGAGAAGAAGAGAAGGGTGGCACTGTCAGAGAGAATCAGTTCAGACGCAGCTTTAACTCACCACCAGATTCATTACTTTGACTGGTAAAGCTCAAGTGTCGAAGGCTTTGAGTAGTATACTCGCCCTTGTTGCACAGTCAGCCCACTACAGTCACTGCAGTGCTAAATCAATCTGCACACACACACGCCTTGGAAATGTGCTGAGTTAAGATGTAAAAAAACACACATCTCATGCTTGTGTGGTAGTGTCATATATCACCCTGTAATCGTAATGCAGTAGCTATTCTTTGTTGTTGAAGACTTGTGAGTGAGCACCTGCACATATACAGCGTACTCGAGTGATATCCATTTTCATATTCTGAGCTAAACTACTATAATCATAACATTAATTCAACAGTACGCTTTACACATTGTTTGGAGTCAAAATAGAGGCAGAAGTAGAGATGTCCTGATCGGATTCGAAGCATCGGTACTGGAACGGCTGAACCCCTTTTTTTAATTGATCGGGATCGGTTACTTTGAGCACGTGCCCCACTCGATCCTTTGCTTACATCCGTCACACAGGTGTCGTAAACAGAGAGCAGGACATGCGGCAGATTTTCAGGTTTATTATTGTAATGCTGCTACTCCAATAAGTAGAAATTGATTTTTTTTCATGTTCTGCTTCAGCTGCCACACCAAATTCATTTATATTGTTCAGTTCTTTTACTACAATGTGACACAAAGTGGATTTGAAAGCAATTTCGAAAGATACATTTTAATTTGTTTAATTTGTTTTTTTGTTGAAAAAACAAATGCTGCACTTAATGGAATTGTGATCCATAGCCATAAAAAATATTTTTAGTTAAATGAAAAACCCCTAGATGACTGAAATTTTTTCTTGTGTTGCATTGCAGAGCTGATAAACTGCCAAGCATATACACTGGATTGATTTTAATAACTTTAAAAAACTCGAAGTGTGAACTGTGCAGCTGTATAATTCAGGTAAATACAAGTATCGAATTGGGACGCGGTATTGACTCAATATCAAATGACTGGGATGGGGTTCTGGGGCAAAAAAAAATCTTGATCGGGACATCTCTAGATAAAAGTACTGTAGCTGTGTATGGCCATATCTGTTTGTAGGTGAAAATGTTCACACAGAATTTATTTGTATGTGTGGATCCCCACTGTGAATCAAATCTACAAGTACAAGTCATACCTACAAGTAGAAATACTTTTGACACACATTTGCTGCTTCCTCCTGAGGCTGTAATCTAATCTGTTACAGTTCTTCTTTTCTGCATGTCCAGTCACCCAGTCAGTAATTTTGCACCTCTTTGCTCCTCAGCACTAGCCACGCCCACCTCATCAAGGCAACTCAGTTCAGCTGTTCCTCATTATTCACAGCCGGCATATATATACTCCATCCTCACAGTCACTTGTTGCCAGATTGCTCTTCGCCACTCATGCAAGACTTTCCAGCACTTTATTCAAGACTAATTTCCTGTTGTTGACCCTTCCTGCCTCTGACCTAACGTCTGATTCCCGGTAAACACATCAGCCTTCTGGCCCTGACCTCCAGACCTGCTTTCACAACTTTGGTTCTTGTTTTGCTTGTGGCTGTTTGGCACACGCTTAATGTGACAGCTACAGTTGCATTACAGTTGCAGTTTAATAATAACAATATGGGTCAATAAGCATTGAATAAGATGAATGTACTGTTTATCAGATCACGCATGAGGCAACATGTGCCTCACTCCCAACCATTAAACTGACAATACTTTGTCAGGGGAAGAGCCGGTAACATTTTGCAAGCTGTTTTCCACACATTTGGTTGCAGCAAAAGACTCACAGCAAGAAGTCTCGCCCCTCCAGCGCTGTAATTGGATAGTGAAATTATGCGTCAATCTGAGAATTGCAACTGGCTATTCAGGATATGGTGTCAAATATGTGTCAAAAGGACTTGTACTTGTAGGTATATTTGTACTGTATTTGATTTGTAGCTGTAAACTTGGATTTCACTCATACAAATAAGGTCTTTATGAACTTTAAAAAAAAAAAAAAAAATTAAAAAAGACGGATGTGTAACTGCAAATCTTTGTGCAAATCTTTTTTATACACTCAAATATTTTTCATGTATTGAAAAATGTCATGCACAGCTACATATCTCCACAGGGATTCAAAAATTATATATATTTGTTAAGATTTTTTTACACATTCATACATTTGAATGTGTTCATACAAAATATTTTCACACATACTGATATGGTCATATACAGATAATGACTCTATTTTGATTTTGATTTTGATTGAGGCTTCACTGAATACTGCATGTAAATGTCAGTCATTATCACAAACATTAAAACTGTCTGTCAGTGTGTTTCTAAATTTATCCTTCTTTTCGTTGTTTCTGTACCTGCAACTGAGCAGTAGACTACAATGATGACAACGCCCAGGACGATGGCGACGATACTGAGCAGACGAGCAAGTCGACCCAGCCTCCTGGCCCCATCAATGTCTCCCACCTGGAGACTGTTTCTGGACTGGAGACACACAAAAGCACAGGTTATTACCAAGACACCAAACATTAGAATGACAATGATAAGCAAGGCATTGATATATAAGATGTTAAATAATAGTTATATATCATGAATACATTAAGTTTCTGCACAAATCAGAAGAAATATGTCACAATAGATATCTGGGGCACCCTTCACCCAGCAGAAAAGCAGGTTTTTTATGACTTCCTTTGCCATGCAGAACTGCTCTTCTGCTGCATTAACTGTGGACAAAATCCCAGTTAAACTCACGGCTCAGGATGAAGACCTGTTTAAAATACTTTTAGTTGCTTGCATGAAAGCCTTCACATTGAAAAGACTGTAGCCAAAGTGTAAAGTGACCTCTACCTAAAGACTAAGATATAATCAATATGTACAATACTGGAAAAAGTTGATGACATAAACATGCCAATGAGATGTAAACCATTACAGATGTTGTCGAAAAAGCCCTTTCCTGTAGCAAATATAATGTAAAGTAAAAACAAAGTTGCAATAAAAACCAACCAAATGAGAACGCACACACACACAAAATATATTCTTCTAGTTGTCAAACTTTTGTCTCACCATATCTGTTTTTAAGTTGTGTCTGTAGACAGTTTTAATGTTCATTTTTCACATAACCACAGTGATTTTCAAGAAGTGCAACTCCCCAGCAACCTTCAGTTTACTGATACAAGCAACCAGCATGAAACAAAACATTTTTTTTCCGTGACAGACAGTGAAAACGGGAAAGAGTAGCAGTCAAAAAAGACAATCTCAGCTGAATCAACAGCAGTGTTAGGAAGGTTACTTTTGAGACATAATACTGATAACAGGTTAAAGATTACTCGTTACGCTGTTAAAAATGCAATGTTATTATTTTATTTACATCATCAAAGTAACTTAACCTATTATTTTCCAACAAATGTTTTACACTGAGCAATAAACCCCTAATAAAGTCCTAAAAATATAAATTTGCACTTGAACAATGGTTTTGCTGACCTGCATTTTCTGTAGATATGCCAAAAGAAGGTATTTCTGCACAGTGAAATGATGCAAAGCAACAAAATTATTATTCTACCGATAGGATTTTTCACCAGAAAGAACATATTCGGATATAACCCCTTTGTAATGACCAACATAACAGTAACAACACATATAAGGCATTTACAGTTTGTAGTACACACATAACTCAGAGAAAGATAAAGTTCGCAGTACAGGAGCTTGCCTCTCTTCAGCAGCTCTCTGAGAGTTACACTTTAAAATATTTATCAGGTGGTTTTCCATTAATCGACAGCCCAGTTATTTTAAGGGAAAATGACATACAAACAGTACAGTAATGGTGACTTGTCAATACTGGGTGCTGTAGAGTCCCTTAAAGTAAAATGCAAACAATAATTTATTCCCAGCTGTAAACTGTGAAATTGTCTATTTCAGATTTGCAGATTGGGACTGATGGAAGGATGTGGACTCGCAGAGCCAATTGGATGGAGAAGGAGCGCAGTGCTGTGAAGAGGTCGTAGATCATCTTGATGCTGTATGTATATTGCTTTATGTATGCTGGGGATATGAGACAGGGAGATTTATGTGTGGGTGTGTGTTTGTGTGTGTGTGTGTGTGTGTGTGTGTGTGTGTGTGTGTGTGTGTGTGTGTGTGTGTGTGTGTGTGTGTAAGAGGCATGACAGATGGGAATCCTCAATCTTCGTGCATGGCTTAAGAATCCCAAAACAACAAATCTCATACAGTTGATGTCACTGTCTTCTCATCAACATTTAATTTGTCTGCTTTTTTAAAATGTAGTATACTGTTAAACACATACTACTGTACATGTAAATCTGACTATGATATGGTTTGGTTTGGGACATTTTGTTGTGAAACAAAGGCTCAATTTATGAAAAATATTATTTCACAGTGTCTTACCGTAGAAATATTTGACTAAATATTCAATCCTTTTTATACATGTCACTATGGGTTTCTACTTCATGAAACAGTCAATAAAAGAGAGTACTTTTCAATACATATTCATGGGAGTCATTAGGGATGTCTGTCTTCCCTTAAAGGATAAGGCAGTTGATATTTTATACTTTTCTTATTGTCAACAAATCCCATGGCAAGACCAAGAAACACATTCAGTTGATCCTTCTAACACATATTAGTTCATTAGCCAAGCTTATGGGTAATTTCTCTGACCTCCATATCTGAAAGAGTCCCCAGATATTGATTCCTGCTTGAGTTACATTTTTTGAAAACTACAATTACCTGAAAATAAGCACAAGATAAGTAAAGTGAATAAAAACATAAAAACAAACTAGAGAGAAACAAGAAAATGACTTCAAAAGTGCTGTTTTCCCTTTTTTTCTGTAATATAATTTAAAATTTATACAGTGATCAAGAGTTTTATAAATATAGTTTCTGTCCATGTTTTTCCTTGTTTTTTTTAATCATTAATGATATCCCCCCAATCTAATAATGTTACTTTTTTAAAAAATAATTTTCAGAGGTTTAAATACCAGTGAAAGGCATCTGAATGCAGCAAAATATAACTGATGTCGAACCAGGTGTTAACGGGTTAAAAAAATAATTTCAATAGTTGGACAATAACATTAGAAAATTAGAAGATGAAAGTTAAATAAATGATTAAGAAAGAAAGAAAAAAGAAAAATACCTCACTTTCATATAATCAAAAGTATGGAAATTATGAAAACTAGAATATGGTTGTTTGGGGTCATTTTAATGTGATTTATTGACAATTAGAAACATTTATGAATAGACTAACAAGGTGAATCAGGCCAAAAGAAGTATAATCCCTGTTTAATTTCACACGTTAAGACAAAAACTGTATGCAAATGAGATGGTACTGGGTGTCGGGTTAGAGATTAAAATAGAAGAATAGAAGCATGACTAGCCTGTTACACCTTAGCATAAATGCGGTAGAACAGTTGTGTTGTGTTTCTATCAGCACTAAAGAAGAATTATAGGTTGTACTGTGGAAAGCAACGCTGGACACTGAGAGCAGGAAACACATTACCTGGTCTGATGAATTCCACTTCCTGCAGTCTCACTCTGGTTGTGTGACTAAATGCATCCATCACGCAGAGTGAAAGCACTGCAGTCTTGTGGTTATGTGATGGTGTTGATTACATTTGTATGGTGCTTGCTGAGCCCCCTTATGACAAACATCTGAATGCTACAGGACCCCTAACTGTTCCCTTATGCCAGCAGTGCCAGCATCTTTTGATATGATAATGCACCATGCCAGGAGGATAAAACTGTCCAGCAAAGCTTTCATGAACAAAACAGTGAAATCAAGTTATGCAGTGGCCTGTCCACACTAGATTCAAATCCTTAGCTCCTTGGACTGTACACAATACCAGCTTGTGTGAGTCAGACTGGGTCAGCATCCCTGTGGGGTAGTTTCGACTTCTCTTTGGGTCCATGCCCCGGTAAACTGAGACTGTTCAGAGGTCAGACTCAGGGGGATAACAGTATTAGAAAAGTGTCACTCACACTCCGTGTTGAAAAAGAGCAAGGGCAGAAGGTGAAGAGATCAAAACAAAGTCTAGATTCAAATCTACCATGCAACACGGCTGTTTGTTTGTGATGGCATCATCTTTTAAAAGTATATTTGGCTAATTTTCAACCAGCTTTGTATCATAACAATGAGGGTAGTAAATGAACTGTGGTAAACTATCTAACCAGTACCTAGCAAAATGCATTTATTGGTGAAGTATTGCTGGTTCTTGGGCTCTAGCTCAAACTGTAGGCTGTACTTTTTTTTGTATTATTACCGTGGATACAAAGAGTTCAGAGGTGAGTAACAAAACAAACTCGCCCCTCTCTCGCTCAGATTCAGACAAAACCCAGATCAAACAGTGAAACTAGGCAATGCTGATCCAATATAAACCAAAATTATGTTACTGCACAGCCTATTTCTGCCCTTAAATGTTTTCAGAAATATATTTTAGCTTGCAGTTTAACCCTTTGACACCTGGAGCGATGTCACTTTTCTTGTGCTGCTTTCAGATGGCTTTCACAAATGCTTAAACCTTTGGACTGTGAGCAAATTTAAAAAACGAGGGAAAAGGAAATGGGAAACTTGGTAAGAAATATTCCACAAATTGTAAGGAATTAGTAGATTTTGAAATGTACTTTTAATAGCCTGGGAAAACTGATAATTTTTTTTTTTTAAGAGAAATTTTGAAAATACTTTTTTTTTTATACTATACTTTAACTTTTTAGTCATTTCTTCTTTCATTGCTTGTGCCTTCTTCTCATGTTTTTTTTTTTTTTTAAGAAATCAAGACAATTTTCTCAGGTTTCAAAGGGTTAACTGTGGTACAGGATTGTTTGTTACCAGCTGACCATCATTGTGTGGAACATAGAAGTTTGCATTATGTTACCAACCAGCAGATTCATTCATTGGTCTGCTGTGGCACCATGCATTCTGGTAGTTGTAAGTTTTCTACCTCTTAAGCAAAGATGAATGCCAGATTCCTTTTTCTCTGTTTTCTCGAATCATGAAGCACCAGTTTCAAAAGTATTTGCACCTTTCTACTGCATAGACTGCTTCATTTTATGAAAAGACCATCTTTCCAGCAGTGAGATGCTTCTTTAAGCCTGATGAAAACTGTAGGAGCTGTCCGTGGTGCTGAACATCTCTTTTAAACCAGACGCTGTGTGCAGCACAGCAGGAAATGGACCTCTCACTCCTCTCATCTATATTAAATTACACCTCTATATTTCTGTAGGGTGCTTTCCTCCATAAAGATAGTATGGTATTAAATAGAATAATTGCAACTGCTACTGAATAACATTACATTCCAGTTATTTCAGTGGGAAAAAAAATGCCTGAAGTTCACTAGTTTATCATGATAAAAACATCCTCTTTACTCTAGACATCACACATTTCCTTTTTTTTAAGTGTGGTGGTTTTGAAATATAATAAACTACTTTTATATCATTAGCTACATGTACTTTTGACCAACACACAGCTTTTTTAAATCACAATGTGTTGTATGTCCGCTTCTTTCACTCAGTCAGCACCGAGGGTGCAGAGTTGGGGTTGCCTCAGTGTTAGATAAGATTACACTGCAGAGGGAAAGAAAGACAAGGAGAGAGCCCTCCCTCCACCCTCCCTGATGTCCTACCAGTTACTTCATCCTCTCACTCCCATGAGCCTCTCTGTCTCCAGGCTGTCTCGGGTGTAGTCAGATCCCACAGTGCGTTTGCTACACTGGGGTGTTCATTGAAACACAGAGCATATAAAGTTGTTTTTTATGTTTTTTATCTGTGAAAACATTGTTTAGACACACAAATCATGTCTAAACTTCTCATTTACCACTAAGGTTTTACAGATTGTAAAAAAAAAATACAAAATGTAGCCTTGTTTTTAATTTTTTTATAAGAATATTAACACTTTGGATAGTGAGATATTCCCTTTAATGTCACATGTAAGAGGGTTAATTTTTATTTGTTCAGTTAATTAAATCTAGGTAACAACATTTATTCCAAAAGCTTTTATTCACAATTATTCAAAGCATATCACTTTGAAAGATAGTGATAAGACATTCAGTTGACAAAGATAAATAAATAATAATTTTAAAAAATGTAGGGGTAACTCTAAGATCAAAACCCTGATTAAATTCATAAAACTTTCAAGTTGGCTTTGGTACAATTTAGGGCTGGCACAATATCAGACTTTCACTACACGATTGCTGTAGTCAAAAGAATTCACAACAATATAAAAATCTGAAAACAAAGAACTAATAATGGTACCAGTGAAATACAACTTAATTTGGTTTATTATCTTTTTGGCAAAGTGTAGAGAGCAATCATACTGCATGGATAATAAAAAGCCAAGCAGATGGTGTTAGGTCTTCACAGTATTAACATCTGTGTATTATTAATTTGATTTCAATATTTCATTTTCAAATATCACGGTTAGCGTCAGTGCCATTATATCGTGACAGCACCAGACTAATTTCAATGTGACTTAAGCCACAAAAGCTAAATCAGTGCACCTGTCAATCTGGGCTCCTGGCAGTAAAATAAGAGGGTTTTTTTCTCTCTCACATTCACACACTGGGACACGAAAGCCTCTCACCTCCAGGACTGCAATGTGAAGCTATGGTGCAAACACAGTCCCAGAGGAGCCTGTATTGATCTGGACATCACAAATAAAAGCAACATCAGCATCTTAAATCAATGGAAGCCCCCTTCATGAAAACACGCCCATTTAGACAGTTTAGAGAGAAAACATTAAAAAAGGCCGATCTGCAGAGATGATGACATTTTTTCATTTGTCATAAAAATGGAAATTAAAACAGAAAAAGAAAGAAAGAAGGGAGGGCCTCTATGTCAGCATTTGCACAGTTAATACACCCTGCAGTTTTTCATGTCAGCTTGAGGGGCTGCGTGTGTGTGTGTGTGTGTGTGTNGTATTGATCTGGACATCACAAATAAAAGCAACATCAGCATCTTAAATCAATGGAAGCCCCCTTCATGAAAACACGCCCATTTAGACAGTTTAGAGAGAAAACATTGAAGCT